>NW_025048359.1:25000-27500 GCF_018831695.1 Puntigrus tetrazona | reverse complement strand
CCTGATCATTGACGGCAGCAGGCGTGTGAATGGAAACCGTACACAAATTAGCTGGAAAATCATCAGTTCAGTGGCCGAACCGGACGAGCAGGTTTCGGATCTGAGGGTTTAGCCGTCTGCTTTTGTCTTTTTAATAGTTAAAAGCATTCTTTGAAGTGGTTCTGACTGGTTTCAGTCGCTTTTCAGTCTTCAGGCTAAAGTTTTTGCTGTCGTAACAGGCCGTGTTTCCTTAAACGGAGGAAAGCTGCATTCTTTCTTTTACGACCTTCCCTCCTGTCTTTCATTCTCACGTCTGCTTTTCAGCTGCTGCATCGTGTTTGTGAGGTGAATCCAGACACAGGCTACAGCAGGTGTGTGTGTGTGTGTGTGTGTGTGAGAGAGTACACGAGCACATTCAGTAATTGTTTACTCTTTCAGGAAAAAAGGTACAAAAGCTGTTGCTGGGTGGTGCTCTTGCTAAAAGCACTAATTTAAGGTACCATTCAGTACACTTCAGGTACAAATCTGTACCATTTTAAAGTACTGAAATGCATCTTTTGGTGGTATATAACGTCCTAAAATGTACCTTTTTATAAAGGTGCTGTTCGAGTGATCATTTTTGGACATATTTTTCTGAGAGAGCTGTTTCAGTCATTTCCTGTAATGAAGCCTGATAGCGCAGGGCGGGGCAGGTGGGTGGAGCCAGGTGGGTGGGGCAAGGCGGGGCTTCAGTGTTTTCCTGTCCTTATTTGGAATAACTTTTAATGCTATTCATTGGGTTCAATGCAGTGGAATTATTTACTGTCATACAGATTTTGAATTAGCTTGTATTTCTATATTTTCCCTTAATTTTTGTTTTTACCTACTTTTTGTTTCTTTTAAAAGTTAATTGTATTTTTATTTTTACAGTTTTAACCCATTTAATAATTTAAATTTGTCTACTTAAACTTATTTCAGTTAGTCGCTCAGGCAACAGTTCCCAATTTTTTTAAATGTTTAACACATTTGTATTTTATTTCTGATCAATTTTCAGTTAGAAATAACATTGTAATAATTGCTTGTATGCTATCAACACATGCCAAAATAATATTTTCACATGCATACGAAGTAGATAAAGTACAGTATGCTTTTATTTATTTATTTGCAGTACTACAGTACTTTCTTTTCTGTGTATTTTTTTAGCATTATCTTTTGTACTCCATATTTTGATGCATTGATTAGGATTTGAATTGAAGCATGTACAATTGTAAGTGACAAATGTTTTTTTAATTCTTTTTATTCAGAAATGTATAAAAAAACATATCTTAACATATTAATCTAGTCATTTCTAGTATAAAATAGTCAGCGTTTGAAGTGGACCCAAAAAATCAGTAAAATTTGGTTGACTTGAGGCAACTTTGATTGTTTGACCTGTGATAGATGGATGGATAGAGTCTTGTCTCTATATATTCTCACGAATGCTGAACCGATTTAAAACGCGTTGATTTCATGCACTTCAATGAATTTTTCTCTCTGGCGTGCTGACGAGTCAATGGTTTCTTGTTTTCTTCTCTCTATAATAAACCGCTTTTTGACGTCTGATTCTCAGAATGCGTGCGGATTAAAGTGTTTCATTCCGTTCCTTTTCATCTTCACACAACATGCAACACAGTCGCAGTTATTTAAGACAAACTTTTGCCTTTTGATTGATATCGGATGCGTGTTCAGAGTTGAAGGAACCCTTAAGTATTGTTTTTAACCGCTTCTCTTTCATTTCTCCGCAGCCCTCTCTGATTAAAGCCATATTTAACGGCGACGCGAGATGAAGTTCGCTCTCTCATATTCAAGAAAGAAGGCGTCAGCGTACAGGTGAGTGTCCGTTACTGGCCAAAACACACACGCTGTCCCCGGGAAGGGGTCATTTTCAGTTTTTATCGCATCCGGCTGGCTTTTGAGGCCAGTTTATTGATTTCTCATTGATGGATGAACTCGGAAAGCCTTCCTGAAATGCACGCGGCGGCAGTTCTTGTACATCACTTCCCCTAGTTTCGTAATGCATCTTCGTCCGAGAGGTTAATAGGCTCTCATGAGCCCGCATTCGGACCGAAGAGGGTTTATTTTACAGCTCGCCGTTTAATGAGGAGTCTGTTTTCATCGCCGGTGCCTGGAGAGACACCCGTTCCCCTGCCAACCAATCACCGATGGGCCTGGCGGGTCACGTGACCGTGTTGCCCGTTTTCCGTTCTCGTTCCAGAGCAGATGGAGAACAGAAGGCCGCAGGGTGGCATGACACCGAAGAATGAATGATGGCCTCTCTTTAGTAATTGCCTTTTATTGATGCAAGTGTCGAACGTCCTCGCCTTTCCTCAAGCATCTGGAGGAACCGTTAAGGCTGCAGCATAAGTGACTGCAGGAGACCTGGAATAGAGAAATGTGTGTGTCTCGTGTTTCTGCATGCCGTCTCTGGAGATCTGCGGCCGCATTGATCTCTCACACACACACACACACACACACACACACACACACACACTCTCACACACAC
>NW_025048359.1:12500-15000 GCF_018831695.1 Puntigrus tetrazona | reverse complement strand
GATAAAGACGGATACAGCGCCGTTCACTACGCCTCAGCGTACGGCCACCGAGTGTGTCTGGAGCTGGTCAGTACACACACACACACACACACACACACACACACCTAAAACACTTCTTACTGCGATGTTTGGTGCTCATATCGGTGTTGTGTTTTGCAGATCGCCAACGAAACGCCGTTAGATGTGGTGAGTTCATCTCTTTGTGTTTCAGCTAACAACCGCAGTGCAGAATCTGACCAGTGCTGCCATCTAATGGGCTTAAAACGACCCCATCGGGTCACTAATCAACTGTATTTACTGGACTGAGAAACGTTTCTGGTCTTATGTTTGATTTTCAGTGCAGTCCAATTTCGTCTTTATAATTGAAATCAGGTCTTGTCCTTATTTCTCAGAATATTGAATATCGTGCATGCATTGCCATTTTATGTCCTCAAGTATTTTTTATTGCTTATGTAGATGAATTTAAATGTGTGTATTTTCAGCTGATGGACACGTCTGCATCAAGCATCCTCCACGACAGCGACGTCCAGCCTCCCATCAGCCCTTTACACCTAGCGGTGAGTAAGAGCTCCAGATCTCTGACACTGTAAAACAATACTGAAAATACAACCCTGGCAAAAGTATGGAATCACCAGTCTTGGACGAGCACTCTTTCAGACATTTCATTCTGTAGAACAAACTCAGATCACAAACATGAAACAATCATGAAGTCATTCCAAAGTGCAACTTCTTGGCATTCAGAAACACTAAAAGAAATGAAGAAAAAAACATTGTGATAGTCAACAAATGATACTTGTATAGAGCAAGCACAGGGAAAAAAATATGGAATCATTCAATTCTGAGGAAAAAAATATGGAATCATTCAATTCTGAGGAGAAAATAAGGATTCATTCAGTCAATTTCCTTTCCTTAATTGTGCACCTGTCTCAGATTAGATCTGCTCGTTAGTCTGCAGTTAAAAGCATTGCAGTTATCACACCATGGAGGGCTACTAGTGGATTGGCAAGAGTCATGGCTCCAACAAGTGAGATGTCTCTTGAATCCAAAGAGAGGATTGTCAAACTTCTTGTAGAAGGTAACTCTTCACGCATGGTTGCCAAAGATGTGGGCTGTTCACAGTCAGCTGTATCTAAGATATGGACCAAGTACAAACAGCATGGGAAGGTTCTTAAAGCCAAGCGTACTGGTAGACCAAGGAAGACATCCAGGCGTCAAGACAGAAAACTGAAGGACATATATCTTGAAAACCAAAAATGCACAACAAAACAAATGAACAATAAATGGGAGGAAGCTGGAGTCAATGTATGTGACCAAACTGTGAGAAATCGCCTAAAGAAAAAGCTAAAAGAAAACCATCATTGACACCTAAGAACAAGAAAAGAAAAGAACAAGACTGCAATGGGCTAAGGAGAAGCAATCATGGACTGTGGATGACTGGATGAAGGTTATGTTCAGTGATGAGTCACGAATCTGCATTGGACAAGTTGATGATGCTGGAACTTTTGATTGGTGCCGTTCCAGTGAGATTTACAAGGAAGACTGCCTAAAGAAAACATCCAGATTTCCACAGTCCCTGATGATATGGGGCTGCATGTCAGGCAAAGGCACTGGGGAGATGGCTGTGGTTACCTCTTCAATAAATGCACAAGTTTACATTGACATTTTGGACAGTTTTCTTATCCCTTCAATAGAAAAGATGTTTGGGGATGATGAAATTATTTTCCAAGATGACAATGCATCGTGCCATAGAGCAAAAACTGTGAAAGCATTCCTTGGAGAAAGACGCATCCAGTCAATGTCATGGCCTGCAAATAGTCCAGATCTCAACCCAATTGAAAACCTGTGGTGGAAATTGAAAAAAATGGTCCACGGCAAGGCTCCGACCTGCAAAGCTGATCTGGCAGCTGCAATCAAAGAGAGTTGGCACCAGATTGATGAAGAATACTGAGACTGCAAGCTGTTATAAAAGCCAGAGGTGGTGCAACTAAATACTAGTGATATGATTTGACTGGTTTTTGTTTGTCTGTTTTCATGATTCCATATTTTTTCCTCAGAATTGAATGATTCCATATTTTTTTCCCTGTGCTTGCTCTATACAAGTATCATTTGTTGACTATCACAGTGTTTTTTCTTCATTTCTTTTAGTGTTTCTGAATGCCAAGAAGTTGCACTTTGGAATGACTTCATGATTGTTTCATGTTTGTGATCTGAGTTTGTTCTACAGAATGAAATGTCTGAATGAGGGCTCGTCCAAGACTGGTGATTCCATATTTTTTGCCAGGGGTTGTATATATTATTATATAGATTTCTAGTTTAGCTGAAGAGTCTTTCTAAAAGAGAATTAAACTATAAACTAAGGTGTTGTTGTTAACTTTAAAAATGGTTTTTATTTAAATAAAATAGAGAATATTTTATAATTAAAATTCAATCACTTTTTACGTTAAAATTTTAATATTAAAATTATATTTTTCATTATTGAATGCTGTATAGTTACTAAAAC
>NW_025048359.1:5000-10000 GCF_018831695.1 Puntigrus tetrazona | reverse complement strand
ATTTTTTTTTTTATTAAAAATATTTATTAAAAAATAATTAACAAATATAGTAAATTTTAACACGTTCTGAAATTGAAACCGTTTTTGTTTTAAAGTTTATTTCTTTTTATTCATTTGTTGATTGAACAAAGCCTGGAGAAGCCTGATTTATTAATATTTGCTAATGCTATATTTGTTATTCGTTAGTTTTAGGTTTTTAGGTTTTTTTTTTTTTTTTTTTTTTTTTTTTGTTTTGATGAGAGAAATACATTTTATATTAGTGTTGTTAAATGATTAATCATGATTGATCACATCCAAAATTTGCGTAATAAAATATATACAGTACACATGTATATATAAAAATATTCACTGTATGTGTTGAATATATTTGCATGTGTGAGGAATGAGAAAAAAAATATATATATATATATAATATTTGTAATATATAAACATTTATTCTTATTTTTTATAAATGCATGCATGTGTGTGTGTGTATATGTATATATGTGTATTATGTAAACAAGAACTTTTTAATTTTGGATGAGATTAATTGTTTGACAGCACTATTTTCTGTGTTAATCCACTTTATGCCACACATGCTGCCAACAAACCTGAAGCATTCGTGTAGAGCTGTTCAGACTCTTGTAAACTAAGCACTGCTGTGTCTGTGTGTGTCTGTGTGTGTGTCTGTGTGTGTGTGTGTCTGTGTGTGTGTGTGTCTGTGTGTGTGTGTGAGGCAGGCAGTGATGGGTCACGAGGGCTGTGTGGAGGCTCTGTTGCAGCACAGCTCCAGTCTGCTGGTTCAGGACAGCAGGGGCCGCTCTCCTACGCACCTGGCGGCTGCTTGCGGTCATGTGGGGGTCCTGAGGGCCCTTCTGAAGGCCCAGAAGACCGTCCTGGTCCTCAAGGACAGCTGTGGCTACACACCGCTGCACTGGGCCTGTTATAACGGTACGGCTCCTGGTTTCAGAAAGGGTGTCTGCTTTGCTGTATGAGCCAGATTACTGCTTTTGGTCAGTCGTCAGGCACTGCTGTCTATAAACACTGTATGTTTTCAGAATAGGTAAAAACATCTGATATGTGGAAATAGATCTGTGCATTAGTGTCGCTTGTAATTGTCTTTACCTCCTTTTATTATATTATATTTGCTTTGAGTGTTTTGAAGCTGTATTTAGGACTACTTTGAACTCTCAACAATAATGAATTAATTGCATATTAATAAAATAATAATGTAACATAATTAAGTAGCCTGCTCTTATATCATTTAATAAAATGCTCAAAATAAATGATATAATCGAACCGTTGATATGATAATCGTGAAACACACCTAATAAGCATTAACTAAAAAATAAATAAAATGTTTAAATATTTAAAATATTAATATAAACTACAGTTTAAAAAAAATATTGATTGCAAACATTTTTTTTTTTTTTTTTTTTTTTTTTTAGCATCTTCAAATGAAGGAATGCAAATGAAGGTCATATTTCTAGTCTTTTCTGTGTCGGTCTCAGGTCACGACGTGTGTGTTGAGCTGCTGCTGGAGTACGATGTGTTTCACAGACCGAGGGAAACTCCTTCAGTCCGCTGCACTGCGCTGTGTAAGAAACACCTTTATCTTCATCTTTTATATTAAAGCGGGGGGTTTGTAGACACGATTCTCACTCGCAAAGTGCTAGTAAACCTCACTTTTCCAGCGTTTATAGTCATTAGCACGCAGTTCATAAATGCCTTGTTAATGATTTATAAGCATATCTAAGTTTACAAAGGAGATTTAAGGTCTGTTATAAACAAACGTGACACGGTTCGAGATGCTTTCTATGAAAATGCAGACGTTTGCTTTTCATTTATCGATTTTTTTGCATCCTGTAAAAATGTGTGTTCAGCATCCCTCTCTGTTGAGAGAGAGAGAGAGAGAGAGAGAGAGAGACAGAGAGAGAGAGGAGAGACAGAGAGAGAGAGACAGAGAGAGAGACAGAGAGAGAGAGAGACAGAGAGAGAGACAGAGAGAGAGAGAGAGAGAGACAGAGAGAGAGAGCAGAGAGAGAGAGAGACAGAGAGAGAGAGAGACAGAGAGAGAGAGAGAGAGAGAGAGAGAGAGAGAGAGAGAGAGACAGAGAGAGAGAGAGAGAGAGAGAGAGACAGAGAGAGAGAGACAGAGAGAGAGACAGAGAGAGAGACAGAGAGACTTTTGACTTTTAACAAAACTTTATTACATTTGAGAACAAAAAATGCAACTCAAAAACAACTAATTTCACATGAAAGTAAAAACCACACCATCTTCAAACAAACAACACAAGGCACTGTTACAGCACCAAATGTTTTCAAAGACATCAAGATCATCCATACTCTTATAAAAATTGAAATCGGTCAATATCCTTGCTTGTACCATATTTGAAAAGACAATGGCTACATTCTGTTCCTGGTCACATTCAATTTTCTTCTTCCTGCTCACATAAACAGCTAACTTGGCCTGACCTATTACAAAATTCAACAACTGACAAAAAAACCTTTTTTTTTCTTACATATTTAAAACCAAGAATGAACACTTCTTTAGAAAAAGTTTCACCACATCTTGCAAAAATGTTCTTTAGTAGCAAAAACAAAGGTTCCAATCTATCACAGTTCACAAAAGCATGAAAAATAGTTTCCCTCTCATTACAAAAAGGGCAGTTAACACCAACCTCTGGATTTAAAACCGAAATAAAAGAGTTGACTGCAATAGCACCATGAAGGATCCTCCACTGCAAGTCACCTGCCCTTTTGACCAATGGTGGTTTATATAGTGCTCTCCATTGAGGTCTTCTGTCTGCATCTAGTTTAAAAAAATCACGCCCAAGGTATCAATCCTCCCATCCAGCACTTTCTTATTAAAACTGATCACACAATATTTGTACAAAGTCTTCCCAATACAAGATAAGAAATCAATATACACAGGAACAACAGTATCTAAAAAAATCCGGAAAAACCTTCCATTTTCACAGAAAAGAACAGATGAGGAAAAGAGTCTGCTGAATTGGGTATACTAAGACCATCATGAAAACTGGACAACAAAGACAGTTCTGTTGCTTTAAGGGCAGTTGCCATCTCAATAAAAAAGCTGTGCAGCTAGACGAGTAGATCTGAACCCCAAACGCTTAGCAGTTGCATCACCATTTCTAAAATCAAGTCCGCTGTCTCCAATAGTTGTCCCAAAGTGATAATTCTGTGATCAATGAGAACTTTGTTAATTCCTGGAAAAAGTCCACTTGCTGAAACATCCAGACGCGCTCCAAGAACTAGAGAGGCTCCTCCAAAAGCCAAAAAGTGACTGTGGATCTTCCGTTTGTTTAAAAGCAAAAAGATTCCAAACCTTGAAGATGTTCCTGTAAAAAGCCGGCAAACCAGAGGTGTTCAGTTTCAGGATTCAACAAAAAAGGGTTTTGTCCAGCCCCAAATTCTCAAGATTGTTTAAGATCACATAAGCAATAGCGCACCATTTAAGATCAACAGAACCAGCTAAAAGTCTTTGGATACGCTGCAACCGAAAAGTCGCTAATCTACTTTGTAAATGTATTAACCCCTGCCCACCCTCCTCCTTAGGCATGAAAAGAACACCCTGCGGACCCAGTGCAGTTTATCCCAAAAAAAATCAACTAAAATGGCCTGGATTTTAGCTAACAATTGAACAGGAGGATCAATACATGCAAATTTATGCCATAAGGAAGAGGCAACTAAATTATTAATTATCAAAATACGGCCTCTGTATGACAACTTTGGTAATAAGCATTTCCATTTTTCCAGACGACCCTTAATTTTTTCAATGGTGCCTTCCCAGTTTTTTGCACTGTTTAATTCGTCCCCTAAAGAAAACACCTAAATATTTAAACCCTGATGTTCCCCAAATTAGTCCCCCAGGCAATTCTGGTTTACCCTCTATCCATTTACCCATTAAAATAGCTTCACTTTTCCTCCAGTTCACACTTGCAGAAGATAAGTTCTTAAAGGCTGAAAGCAATTTTAACAAAATTTGTATATCACTTTTTCTACTAATCATAATTACCACATCGTCAGCATAGGCTGACACTATGAGATTGTCTTTGGAATTTGGCAAGGGAATACCATGTAATTTAGCCCTTATTTGATGTAAAAGAGGTTCAATCGCTAAAGAATAAAGCATGCCAGATAAAGAGCATCCTTGCCTAACACCCTACCTAAACTTTAAAAGGAGCACATAAACCACCATTGATTTTAAGAATACTCTCACGCCACTATAGAGAACTTTAATATAATCAATGAACTTCTGACAAAACCAAATGATCCTAAAACCTTCCAAAGATAACAATACTCCACTCGATCAAAAGCCTTCTCTTGATCCAAAAGAAATTAAGCCACAATCTAAATTAAGCACCTTGGAGACCTCAAACACATCACGAATTAAAGAAACATTATCAAATATCGATCTGCCAGGAACACAGTAGGTCTGATCAGAGTGGATAACACACGACATCACCCCTGCCAACCGACTTGCAAGCACCTTGGATAGCAGTTTGTAGTCGCTACAGAGAAGAGATACGGGTCGCCAACACTTGATTTCAGTGAGGTCGCCTCTCTTGGGCAAGAGGGTCAACACTGCCCTACGGCAGCTCAGAGGCAGCCGGCCTTCTGCCAAGCTTTCATTCAATACCTCTAGGAGATCTTCCTTCAGTTCAGCCCAGAAGGACTTATACCATTCAACTGGCAGCCCATCAATTCCTGGAGCTTTTCCTGACTCCATTCCTTGAAGGGCCTTATACAGCTCTGCCTCACTCAAGGCATCCGAGATATTAGCATTGGCTTCCTCAGAAACCTGAGGCAAGTCACTGAAAAAGTCACTTTCACCCTCATTTCCTGCTCCAAGCTCATTTTTATACAAATTCTCGTAAAACAAAACTGCTCTCCTACGGATATCTGCAGGGTCTGTCAGCAACTGACCAGATTCTGATCTCAGGGCATGAATGGCTCTACTCTGGCCATTCTTCTTTTCCAAGTTAAAAAAAAACCTG
>NW_025048358.1:0-858 GCF_018831695.1 Puntigrus tetrazona | reverse complement strand
CTTTTTTTTTTTTTTTTCCCTCCCCTCCGGAGTAAACGGCAACCTTTGAAAGAAAAAGCGTGGGGTGTTCCCCGTCGTTAACGGTGTCTGCATGCATCTTTCTACAATAAAAACGGCTGGCGCTCCGCTCGTCTTTGACTAGAAAAATAAAGCCATCTTTACACCGCGCTTCTCCTCACAACACGCCGTCTTCCGGGAACAAGCAGAAGCCGCTGCGGCGTCACGATGAACCGCGGGACGGGGTCCGGGAGCTTCAGCGGCCTCCGGACTTGCGCCCGGCCCAGGACCTGGATCTGGAGCGCGAGCGGGAGGCGGAGCGAGCGCGGGCTTCTTCCTCGCGGGGGCCGGCCGAGGCCTGCAGCTCCTCCGCCGGCGGACTGGCCGATCTGGACCGGGAGCGCCGGCTCTTCGTCTTGTATTTGGAGTCGCGGGACGGCGAGCGCGAGGCCGACCGGTGGCGTCTGCGGCCGTGATCACGTGACCTGTGTCTGAACACACGAGAACGCGCCGCTGAGCTTCACGCACGGGTTTTCAGGTCATTTTGGCCGACAGCAATACATATTTCCCTTTGTTTTGAAATCAAATATGATATGCATGCGTGTATTTATGCGTCTCGGAAAGTGTGCGTTTACATTTTAAGACTTGTTTGGCCAGTTCTGATCATGTGCAGAGAATAGAAACCTTTAGAAAGAAAAGCGTAGCCTCTGGAGGGAATAAAGTGGTTTTTACCGGTCGTTCTCGTGACTTCTGCTCCTCCGGTGTCTGCCGTGAGACCGAGAGCTGTCCAAACACAAAACACACATCAGAAGCACGGTTTAAAAAGACAAGTTTCTAATTTAACAGCAATTTTATTTCTAA
>NW_025048357.1:0-4645 GCF_018831695.1 Puntigrus tetrazona | reverse complement strand
TATATTCATTATATACAAGTGCTGGCCATATAATTAGAATATCAAAAGGTTGATTTCACTAATTCCACTGAAAATGTGAAACTTGTGTATTATATTCATTTATTTAGATATTTTAAATGTGAAAATTATAATATTACTTTAGACCAAAACAAAGGGAGGATTTTTAGGAATCTTGGCCAACTGAAAAGTATGAGCAGGTCCAGCACTCAATTGATGAGCGTGGAGTCGGTCAGTCTGTGGCACTGCTCAGGTGTTATGAGAGCCCGGGTCGCTCTGATAGTGGCCTTCAGCTCTTCTGCATCGTTGGGTCTGGCATATCGCATCTTCACAAAAACCCGATAGAGAATCAGGCGAGGTCGCTAGCCAATTAAGAACAGGGATAACATGGTGCTTAAACCAGGTACTGCTAGCTTTGGCGCTGTGTGCAGGTGCCAAGTCCTGTTGGAAAATTAAATCTGCATCTCCGTAAAGTTGGTCAGCAGCAGGAAGCATGAAGTGCTCTAAAACTTTTTGTCTTTAGCCCAGGCGAGATGCTTCTGACGCTGTCTGTTGTTCAAGAGTGTCTTGACACAAGGTATGTGACAGCTGAAACGTATTGTACACGTCTGTGTGTAGTGGTTCTTGAAGCACAGACTCCAGCTGCAGTATACTCTTTGTGAATCTCCCCCACATTTTTGAAAGGGTTTTGTTTCACAATCCTGTCAATGGTCGTCTTTTGGACAACTTTCAAGTCAGCATTCTTCCCCATGGTTGTGTAGCCTACAGAACTAGACAGAGAGCATTTAAAGGCCTTTGCAGGTGTTTTGAGTTAATTAGCTGATTAGAGAGGCACCGGGTGTCTTCAATATTCAACCTTTTCACAATATTCAAATTTTCTGAGATAATAAATATGGTGTTTTCATTAGTTGTCAGTTATACATAAGTATTTCATAAGTGCCCATCCAGCCAATCCAACTCGAGAGAAGGGCTTCTAGAAGCGTGGGGTGAAATTTCTCCAGATTACCTCAACAAATTAACAGCTAGAATGCCAGAGGTCTGCAATGCTGTAATTGCTGCAAACGGAGGATTCTTTGACAAAAGCAAAGTTTGAAGGAAAAAAATTATTACTACAAATCATTATTTCTAACCTTGTCAAAGTCTTGACTATATTTTCTATTAATTTTACAACTCACTGTGGTAAATAAAAGTGTGATTTTTTTCATGGAAATCAAACCAAACTTTTGAACGGTACTGTGTGTGTCATACATATATATATACACACACACACACACACACACACACAGTATGTGATTACGGTGTTGTTTCTGAAGATGATTATCATCATCATCATCATCATTAAGCTAGAATTATTATCCAATATTAGGGCTTATTTGGTTAATTTGATTTATTTTCAGCATTTTTACAGTTGTGCGTTTTAACCAATCACACGCGATTATATTGAGTTTATGAATGCAGCATCCAAAGAAAGGTGTTAAACCACCAGAGTTTTGTTGTTCAGTGTGTGCTTTCTCTTCTGCCCATCATAAAGTAATAAAAACATAAGTTGCTATGAACCGTGGGTTCACTCTCTGGTCTTGAAACCAAGTAAATAAATAACGGTAACAGGTTTCTGCGATCTCACAGGCTGATAATAGGATGATCTGAGCATGGAGTCTCTTGCACAGCACTAACGAGTATCATGAGCGAGTATGAACGAATGTGAACCACGATGAGAGAAATGTCAGAAAATATATGTTTTTGGAAGTTTTTTTAAATAACATAAAATAACAGCAAGTAGTAAGTGAGTGTCCTGTATTGTCCGTGTAAAGCTGCGATCAGTAAAGTCTCACGTACCGGTCATGTTCTGGGCTGCGTCTGCGGTGTGTTCTTCCTCTGGACCTGCAGAGAAAAGCACAAGGTCAGTGTCCTGCTCCACAGACTCAGAAATGCCGTGACGCTCACTTGCTCACTCTCTAGGGCTCTGCGACCGACGACGGCGTCTGTCATAGGACGGGCTGCGTGATCTGCGTCTGTCACGGCTGCGCGAGCGTCTGCGTCGATCGTAGTCCTCATATCGTGAGCTGCGAGGAGACTGACGCTCCTTGGCTTTCATCTGCCCCGGCGCTGACAAACACAAGACAGTCACAACCAGAAACCCACAAATGATGTACTTTCTGGAGTAAGATGTTGACCAGCAGATGATGCTGTACACTTCAGATCATTACACACACTTTAGACTGAAATAATGAAATTATCATTCATAAGACTGGAAAGTTTGAAGCGATTCACAAGTCTGTTCACAGCGAGCTGTGTTTACATTAATCTGAGTCTGGGTGAACTTCTCTTCTTCAACATCGGAGTGTGTGATAAAAGAGTAGAGCGCCATCTGCTCTTCAACCATACGTTAGTAAATTTTACTGATATTTAAATGAGTATATAATTTAGGTTACTTAAAACATGACAATTCTTGATTTTAAGCAAATTTATTAGTGTAATGGCTTGTCCACTCAGGCACTTTGACAGATGTGTGTGTCTCAGCACAAAACATTTTCGGCCATTTCCTTATCTGTAAATGTAACATATTTGTGAAAGCATTTCCATTTTTATCATAAAGGTTTGTCCTGTTGGTAAATTTTACTGAATGAGCGCAGGTGTGGCTGACTGAACAACAAAGAGAGGAGACAAAAACACTATACTGCCAAAAGTATTCGCTCACCTGCCTTGACTAGCATATGAACTTAAGTGACATCCCATTCCTAATCTATAGGGGTCAATATGACGCCGGTGCAGCCTTTGCAGCTATAACAGCTTCAACTCTTCTGGGAGGGCTGTCCACACGGTTTAGGAGTGTGTTTATGGGAATCTTTGACCATTCTTCAAGAAGCGCATTTTGGCTCTCAGTCTCCGCTGTAATTCATCTCAAAGGCCTTCTATCAGGTTGAGCTCCGGACTCTGTGCAGGCCAGTCAAGTTCATGTATTGGTTGTCCTGAAGTATTCAGAGTTCCTTTCACTGGAAATAGAGCCAAGCCTAGCTCCTGAAAAACAACCCCACACCATAATCCCCCCTCCATCATATTTACACTTGGCACAATGCAGTCAGTAGCGTTCTCCTACAACCGCCAAACCAAGACTCATCCATAAGTTTGCCAGACAGAGAAGTGTGATTCGTCACACCAGAGAACGTGTCTCCACTGCTCTAGAGTCCAGTGGCGGTGTTCTTCACATCACTGCATCCGATGCTTTGCATTGTACTCGGTGATGTATTGGATGCAGCTCCTCGGCCATGGACACCCATTCCATGAAGCTCTCTGCGCCCTGTTCTTGAGCTAATCTGAAGGTCACATGATGTTTGGAGGTCTGTAACGATTGAAGTTGGCGACCTCTTTGCACTATTCACCTCAGCATCCGCTGACCCCGCTCCGTCAGTTTATGGCCTACCACTTCATGACTGAGTTGCTGTGGAATATTTCATGACTAGATTTGTTGCACAGGTGGCATCCTATCACAGTTCCATGCTGGAATTCACTGAGCTCCTGAAAGCAACCCATTCTTTCACAAATATATGTAAAAACACTCTGCATGTCTAGGTGCTTGATTTTGAAGTGAGTAGAACACCTGCTTTCAGATTATTTGAATGGGTGAGCAAATACTTTTGGCAATATAGTGCATCTGTTGTTGAACATAATATTAAGGTTTAAAAATCAAAACAGTGTACATATTTTAAGAGTAGAAACTGTAACTAGATCCTGCATCGATTCATCGTCACAGCTCGTTTTTTTCAAATACAAAACTCAGACGGCTCACACTCACTCTTGCGGTCTCCCTGAGCAAACTGGATCTCGATCTGACGGCCACAGACCCACTTCCTGTCCAGATTGAGCAGAGCGTCCTCCGCGTCCCGGACATCCTCGAACCAGCTGCGCTGTTAAGGCTTCAAACGAATGGCTTTGTCTCACATGCAGAGACAGACACACACACAGCCAGCCAAATACACACACACACTAATAGGGCTGGGTAAAAAAATATTGATCTCTTTGATTTTAATCGATTCTCATTTTTACGAAATGATGTTGACTCTTAAATGCCAAGAACTGATTAGTCAGGCCTGTTCTCAGTTAAGGGCAGACTCTGCAGAAAAAAACTAAACCAAAAAAAGCTTTTTGATTTATCATGAAGTGTTTTTTTGTAGGCCACTGGAAAGGAAACACCTAAAAAGACACTTAAATAAGGTGCTATGAAAGAAACATTTGTCTCAGACTTCAATAACAATAAATCATTTTAAAGGCGGTTTTCTCAAAGTGAGATATTAATCTGTACTTCAACGGCACTTAAATATGACTGATGGAGTAAGAAGAATTACATTCCTCTGTAAAAACATTTGACTCTAATGTGCCAAAGAAAAAAAGATAACTGAACTCAATTGAAACTGACTTTAATTCAAGTGTTTAGATTTTTGTACGAAAAATTTTGCAGTATTCAAGCAATAAGTGCTGTTTTTGCGGTTTAATGTGGAGTGACAAATTCTGTTTCGGTTAGTCCTTCAACAATGCATAAGCATAAGTTTCTTGGGTGGTTGTTCTGCACGCTTGATAAACAAACTTCAGCTAGTCCAAAACATAGCAGTAGAGTCCTTACTAGAACTAGGAAGTATGATCATATTAGCCC
>NW_025048356.1:0-8854 GCF_018831695.1 Puntigrus tetrazona | reverse complement strand
GTTCTGTCAACACTGCACTGGCTCCCTATCAAACATCGAATAGATTTTTAAAATATTATTAATTACCTATAAAGCCCTGAATGGTTTAGCTCCTCAATATTTGAGCGAGCTCTTATCACATTATAGTCCTGCACGTCCGCTGCGTTCTCAAAACTCTGGCCATTTGATAATACCTAGAATATCAAAATCAACTGCGGGCGGCAGATCCTTTTCCTATCTAGCACCTAAATTCTGGAACAATCTCCCTAACTCTGTTCGGGAAGCAGACACACTCTGCCAGTTTAAATCTAGATTAAAGACACATCTTTTTAACGTAGCCTACACATAACACACTAATACACTTATTATTCAAATCTGTTAAAGCATTTTTAGGCTGCATTACTTAGATTTGCTGGAACCGGGAACACTACTCCTAAAATACGATGTACTTGTGACATCGTAAAAAGAATGGCATCTACGCTAATATTAGTCCTGTCTCTTTCTCAATCTGTTTTCACAGTTTGTATCCAGACTAGATGGTGGATCAGCACCCAGAGATTATGTTCATCAGCGACCAGAACACCTAGATGCGCCCGTCAACAGATCACCAGATCCTGATGCACACACACACTAAGTTTTTTTTCTTCATTCTGTATGGATGGGGTTTTGGTTCTTCTGTCTTCTTTGTTGGGGACACTTAACTTCTAGTGATTATCAGTGAATTGATTCCAGAGACCGTCTCTGCATTTAATAATAAATAGTTCACTCTCTTTATTATACATCCCCGTCATTGTATTCTTTATTTTATTCTGTACAGTGCTTTGATACAACCTGTGTTGATAAAAGTGCTATATAAATAAAAATTATTGATTTAGACAAAATTTCTTTGAGAGATTCCTAAAGTATGTGTTTTCTCTTTTATGACAACAGGTGGTCTAATAAATTAAGCACTGTTTCCATAACATTCAATAAGTTTGTCTGAAGGACATCGAACAAAAGACTTTGTTTTAGTAGTTGTATAGCCTACAAATCACTTTTAACCTTCGATATTACAGTAATGTACTACCAACTGGCTATCATGCATATTTTAGAGATAATTTAGCATGAATTGCACCTGATGTGTATCAATAAAGAATTAAACTAAATTAATTGGTAACTGAATGAAATCACAGCTTGTGAATGAGAATCAAACTGAAATGTTCAGACCCAGCCCTACAAACGAACACAGGCTTGTGTCTTGAATCAGAGGATACTGGAGTTACCTTAACCTTCATCTTTAAGTTCTTTAAAACGCCGCTGCCGCTCGTCTCAGCCCATAATGCCTCTGTCTCTCGGAGCTTTAAACTCTTTGGTTTCTTTCTCTGTCTTGACTTTAGTCCTACTCTACTTGGCTCTGTACCTGTGTCTTTGTGCCGGGCTTCACCAGGGGCCTCCGCTACAAAGTCTGGGCAACAACAGAGAGATATGGATTAAGAGCTGCGGTCAAAGGATATTGAATGTAGGCGAATCCTCGCGGCCGGCGTGAGTAGAAGTCCAGGGGGATGTAGACGTCTGCGACGGGCCCGTATCGGCCGAACTCTCTGCGCAGATCCTCTGGCCTGAACCAGAAATAACATCTCGGGGTCACCAAACCAACCCACGCTGCTGGTTTACTCAGGAGGAGAGGTTTGAAGAGCATAGAGAACGTTCTGCTGAATCTGAGCTCAAACTGATGGTAGCCAGTCAGCAATAAGAGTCAAGGAAAGCATATCAAGCAACGCAGAATGAAACCCTGTGGCTCCTGAGGATATTATATCTAGGTCTTATGAAGCAAAGTGATGATTATTTACGACATTATAACTCTAATCCAGAGACCCAGACATAAGATTATCTAAATGAAAAGAGTACACTAATAAAGTGCTCCATTTTCGCCCACCGATTTTGTACTTTGTATGCTAAAAGTGATTTTAAGTACTTAAGATTACCTAAACTGCATATTTATCATACTGTATCTGTATTTAAAAATGTATTTACCACCTGTAGTACACTTAAACCCATTTTTTGTATACTACAAGTGGTTACTAAATTTGTTAAATCCAGAGCTAATGTGTTAAAAGCGTATTTTAGTTCATATATTTTGTCCCAAAATAGTTGAGTACACTTAGTTGTTCACATTTTAAGTATGAAGTAGTATATTAAAGTACAAAACCAAATAGAGCACTTTAAGTACATGATGGAAGTGTACTTTTTTTCTTTGAATCTTATAGTTTATGTAAAAATACTGAAAAAAAGACCACTTTATATGCTTCAAATATCACATTTTATTTGACTCTGCATTGCAGTAAATGTTGTAAATAATGTTTGTTTATTCACTTCATAAAACCTCAGTGGATCTTCAGGAAACACAGGGATTTGTCTTGGATCGCCTGACATGGATTTCTGGCTCTCAAAACTGTATATAAATTTACACAGAAATGAAACTGAAACTAACATTTACTGATTGTTTTGCTCAATTCATTGCACTTTTCTTTTCCAGAAAAAAAGGAATTTCTGCTCTTATCTTCATTATGCCTCAATGCGTTCCAGAATATTCCTTTAAAACCTGATTTAATCAAAAGTCTTCAAGATATAAAGTAAACATTATTGTCATTATCTTGTCCTTTTATGTGTTATAGTAATACTGCTTCATGGATCAATCTTTCTACAACTTTTATTGCTGCAGAGGAACCAGTGACTATGTGCAAAAAAACCAAACAAAAACAAGCTTAATATCAGAACATCTGATAAATCCGCATACTTTGGTTTCTGAAATGCAACGAGCATATAATGATTACTTTAACAGCTCATGAGTCGAGAAAATAACTATTTTGTAAAAAACAAAAAGAGTAAAACATAAATAATTAAATAGTGATAGTGATGATGATGATGATGATAACAAAACGACGCGCGTGAGCTGCGCGCGCGAACCACATTAACCCATTCAAAACATGCAATGTTAGGCATCGGAAATGCTGTATTATAACAGACAGAATAAACATACCTGCTAAGAGATATCAGCTTAATTAACTACAAATATAAGAGATATGTGAGCTCGTATGGAAGCGTGAATGAATAAAGTTTGACTTACCGGGACTCGTCGGAAATATTGCGGACGAACAGAGAGCTGTTCGGCGGTCTCATGTAACGAGACATTATAATTCGAATTAAAGTCTCTTATGTTCGTTAACACTGATTATGAATGACTTTTAAGAATGATTCCTATCTGAAATCTTCCTCGCTCCACGCGGTTCTGTGTCGCTTTTTCTTCGGCGGCATCAAAGCGTTCCTCAGAAGCAGCGCCGCCTAGAGACGCGCTCCAGAACTGCACTGCACGCCTTAAAGGGACAGTTCACCCAAAATGGCAGATCCTGTCATTCATTACTTACACTCATGTTGCTTAAATCAGCGTGAAAGACATCATTAAAACAGTCTTTTTCAGGGCATGGTTCGTCTCGGTACAGTTCACCTTGGAGAGTTTTGTCTGGGTTCAGCACATGGTACCCGGTAATTTATTAAGTACCCACATTTATTAAGTAAGAAGTGAAAATACACCTAATGGAAACACATCTAATATATTTATTGCAACAAAGTTTATACGCTCACATGAGGTGGTTTTTCAGGCAATTTGAACGAGGAATATTTTGTATTTACAGGTCATATGGCATATGTTAAGAGCCATATTATCATACAATCTGATTTTGCTGTGATTGGAATTGAACTGGAAATTAAGTGCTGGTTTGGTCTGGTCAGACTGAGCCTGGTTTCTTTTCTGCATTCTGCATTCTCTGGCTTGCTTGGTCGGGGACACTTAATTTCTATTGATTATCATTGATTTGATTACACATATACTACTTCAACTGATCTCACAGCGTCTCTGAATTCAGTAATGAAATGCCTTTAGCTGTAGATTGAGTGTTTAATCTTATCATTATACATTACTTACACTTTATTCTCCTGTTTGATACTCTTCAGTGTTTTGACACAGTGTGTACTGTTAAAAGTGGTATATAAATAAAAGTAATTGATTAATTGATAATGTAGCAGGTCACCACAAACAAATCAATGCTTGGGAAACATGTCACAGCACCTGAGAACCAGCTTCATCATCACTGTGTTTGTAGTTAGTGCCACTAACCAGACTCAACACAGAACTGAAGTTAAAGCCATCTATAATAATAATAATAATAATAATAGTAGTTACTGGACAAGTCATAATCTATAAATGTTTATTAAATTATTTTAAACTACAGAATCTTGCTATATATAGTCTGATGTCATTATTTTTATCACAAGAAGATTGTTTTTAATAAATATTTCCTCAGTAATTTATTGTAAAAGCTTAAATTTCTTCAGTTCTTAAACTCGTCTGCTCCTCCTGATGAGAGTAGCGCTTCCGGCAGAGAACGTCTAAAGACACAAACAGAAATATTATATAACTATTAGCAGAGATATACTGTATGGGTTTCCATGAAAAGATATAAGGTTCTCTGACCTCGATCATCTCCTCGCCCTGGATCTCTCTCACGTGTGTGAACTTCTCAGATTCGATCACAATCTTCCCGTCGATGAGTCGAGCTGTGGCCTGAAACACACACAGCTCAAAATTGTGCTCAGGAGAGATTAGATTAGATTCAACCTTATTGTCATTTTGCAGTGTACAAGCACAGAGCCAATGAAAGGCAGTTAGCATCTAACCAGGAGTAAAAAAAAAAACTATTATATAAATATAAAATATGTGTATAAATTAAGCTTTAGTACATAGTACAAGTTATAAGGTAGAAGGGCAGAGATCAGCTCAATGCAAATGAATGAAGCGGCATGAAAGGCGTACACACAGAAGGTGCATTATATGGTGAGGTATGTAAATAAATAGCAAATGTTCATATGGCCAATGACCATAGCGTTACTTCAGGAGGTAAAAATGTGCAAAATATCAGAGAAATGTGCAAAATACAGAGAAATGTGCAAAATACAGAGGGAATAATAGGAACACTGTAAGCGTGGAGTGGAGATGTTATTGTAGTGCAGTTGTAACAAGATGTAATGTTCAGTTTACAAACTGCCCCACATTTACAACAAACGTAAGGGTTTCATGTTTTGTGCAGTAGAAAAAGAGAAAAAATATATAAATAAATAATATAAAATTTGCGTCAAAGTGCCCCTATTATGCCATTTTTAAGCCTGCTAATGTTGTTTTGTGAGTCTCCTGCAATACGTTTACATGCATGCAAGGTTAATATAACGCTTTTGTATTCTCTAAATATGTGTTTAACATCACCTAATTTCCAGTGATTCGTTCGAAGCAGTTTTAGATTCACCCTGTCCTAAATAGTATTGAAAATGACCAACTTCACATAGAATTTAGGACAAGTAGTTGGGAATAGTTGGCACATTGAGGTCTTTCTGAACCCCTCCTTTCCGTGAGAGTACTCCGCTCTGATTGGTCCGATGGCGCAGTCTGTTGTGATTGGTCTACCGCGTCAGTAAAAAGACGAGTTTGTGGGCGGGGTCAACACAGGTAGAAAATCCACATTTTTTGTGAAAATGGCCGCAGCCATTTGTAAATTCTACGGGTATAGCTATTCGTATTTTTAAGAAAATACATTAAAATAACATGATTGGACACACCAATTTTCAATATCAAGCAGCAAAACGAAATGTTTTGTACAGCTAAAAATAGCTGAATGCGGATAAGACCGGAAGCTATATTAATACAATTTACAAATGGCAGCTCCCGTTTTTTGCATCAGGGAAAGCAACTAATGAACCACAAGCCTCACCAATAGACTTAAGGCCGTTAACAGCAGACACGATGACAATAAAGATTATACAAAGTCCACACCAGTCTGTTAATTCTAAATTCAAGCGCGTCTGTCGCTTTAAATTCTCAAGCGCGCGACAGATTGATTCTGATTGGCTGTTAATGTGTTTATCGTTCATCAGATGGAAAAAAAAATCGTTCTTAAAAATGATTCCAAGGATGTCGTTTCTTTGTGCCTTTATCGTTATAGTTGTGGCGTGGTCGCTGAATCTTAAACAGTGACAACGATGTTTAGAACTATATGTTTATCTGTAGCTGAAACGCTATATAAATAAAAGTGATTGGTTGATTGTCGTTAACCTTTTCGTTGTCGTGCTTGGTGTGACCGGAGCTTTACTTCCGCGTTCAGGAAAAAGGTGTAAAGGCAAATATAATTTGAACTAATGAGTCGATTGTTTATTTTGGTAGACAATGACTTTATTAACTGTGCACTTTCGAATTTTCAACTTTGCAGATCAACGGGTCTACATTCATATACAGCTAAATTATTCACTGCACGAAAGGCAATATTGGAAATGGCATTATAGGGTAGCTCCGAGGTTCCGATCCGAATAATGATTCATAAAGCGCTCTAAATCAAATGATTCACGACCCCATTGATTTGAAGATACGAAAAGCGTAGTTTCACCCGTCATATGTTTTTTTTCTCGATCTAATCTTCCTCGAATCACCTTGATCTTCTGCCCGTCCATGGTGTTGAACTCGCTCTCAGTGCCGATGGTGAAGATGTTTGTGTTGCTCCTCAGAGGAGTTTTCACACAGATGATGAACTCATCTCCGTTTTGCTGAATGGTGGTCAGAGGTTTGACTTCATTCATCATTTTGATGTAAATCGTTGGAGCGGCTGCTCATAAAACACACGAAGAACATTTACAGGAATAAACCAGAGAAAAACTACTGAAACACCGCAAAATATGATGTTCTTCCTCAGTGTTTTACATATCTAAAAATCAACAAACATTTATTAGAGAAACAACATAAGTCTTCTCTTTTGAAAAAAAAATGCCAATTTATGGAAGAAAAAAAAAACCCAATTTAAATACAAAACAAGATTATTGTTCTGATCCCCATCAGCAGATAGTTTCTTAATCAATTTTTATACAGTGAACAAGATCTTATTTTTTTGCTCCTTGAACACTAGAGGATGTTTAAAACAAGACTCTGATGAAGAACATTATTTGTGTAAAAGCAGTGACTCACAGACGGCTCTGAGGAACTCCTCTGCGTTCTCCTGCTCAAAGAGTTTCCAGCTTCCACTGAAATCCACAGCCATCCTCAAGCAGCGAACTTCAGATCTGATCCTGAGCTTCGTCACTTGTGTTTGTAATGATTTGTTTAATGAGTCTCAGGAGATCTGAGTGTTTGAGTCTCCACAGCAATGCTTCAGTCTCAGAAGAGTGTTTTTATACACAAACATTACTCTGAAACACAGCAGTGTCTGTAACACCTGAAACACTCGTCCATTAATACTCCCTGAAGACGGAGCAGATAAGACCCGAAGACATCGGTTTAGCTGCATTTGATCAAAAATACAGTAAGAATAGCTTTAAAACAGCTGTTTTCTTTGTGAATATGTGTTGAATTCATTTCTGTGATGTGTAGTTACTCCAGTCTTCAGTCTCACATGATCCTTCAGGAATCACTCTAATATACTGATTTACTGCTCAGGAAACATTTTTGATTATTATAAATGTTGAAAAAAGTTGTGCTGCACAAGATTTTACTGAAAACTGAAAACTTTTATTTGTCAGGATTCACAGATGAATAGAAAGTTCAACAGAACGGCATTTATTTGAAATAGAAATCTACTGTAACAGTGCTCACATGTCGAATTTAATGTATCATTTATGAAGAAATTAATTTTATTTCAGTATAAATATAAAAACTCTGCCCCCAACTGGTGAACAGTAGTGTAAATAAATGACAGCACAAGACTTTGGATGCTCTTCTGATTGTCTCAATAAAAACTCTCCTACAATTGAGCTTCTTCATCTACAATACATAACGCTCAGGAGTCTCTCACACACAGACATGTTCAGGGTCTGTGATGGATAAGCTCCTCGTCCTCCTCCAGAAGATGCTCTGGACCTCGATGAGGCTTCTTCTCCTCCAGAGAGAACTTGACCACGCTGGGCTTACGTCTGATGCTCTCATCTCCAGCACTGACACGCTCAGAGAAGAAGAAGGAGCCGGATCTGAGACGCTCTCCTGACTCCAGCTTTCTCACCGGAGGAGCAGGAACCGTCAGAAAGTGGCTCATCTGTGAGTGTGACACACACACACACACACACACACACACACACACATACTTGATGATCTTAATTTAAATTTGAAACATTAATTAAAGTGCAATATTATTTTTTTAGTGCAGCCTCATTTTAAAACAAAACTGTTGAAATCAGTTGAAACAAAAAATAATGCAATAATTTATAGTAAATACTACAGTTTTTTTAAATCATAGTATAGTGAAATATTTGAACTGAAGTAGTTGTGGTAATGTTATAGTTGATGGTGTAATATGAGAAGTACAGTAAAATATTTCCTGGTTGTTGTGTTCTTGTGTCACTCACCCGTCTCTCCATCTCCTCGCGCTGCTTCTTAAGACGTGTCTCGCTCCAGTCGTCCTCGGCGTCGGGCATCAGTGTGTGACGGCTGTATGAGCGCAACTAACCCACACACACACACACACACACACACACACACAATAATAATAATTCAACAATAAACTCACCACAGAACTACAATACACTCTCCAAAATTCACAGGCTAGGGAACACAATGAGTTCAGTTGCCAACACTTTCTGCACTATTTTTCTGTTTTTGTTTGTGTTCTCTGTGTGTGTGTGTGTGTGTATGTGAGTGTGTGTGTGTGTGTCTCACTCTTTGTCGTGTCTTCTGCAGGTTTGCTCGCAGAATCTTTCTGATTTCTTCTTCTCGTTCTTTAGAGATGTTGAGTGTTTTTCGGCTGCGCTGCCGTCTACACACACACACACACACACACACACACACACACACACACACACACACACACACACA
>NW_025048355.1:2785000-2830457 GCF_018831695.1 Puntigrus tetrazona | reverse complement strand
AACCTAACACAACCTAACCTAACCTGGCCTAACCTAGCACAACCTAGCACAACTAGCACAACACAGCACAAGCACAACCTAACCTAACCTAACCTAACCTAACCTAACCTAACCTAACCTAGCCTAACCCTAACCTAACCTAACCTAACCTAACCTAGCCATTAACCTAACCTAACCCTAACCTAACCTAAGCCTAACCCTTAGCTAACTCTATTCTTCTTCTTGTGTAACCTAACCTAACCTAGCTTCTTTAGCCTAACCTAGCCTAACCTTGCTTGACCTAGCTTAAGTGTGGCTTGCACATTTACCACCAACCTAGGCTTATTCTGCTTCTTCTGGTTCCTAGCCTAGTCCTAACCTAACTAACCCACAACCTAGAAGCGCTCTAACCTCAACCTGGCCTAACCTGATTTCAGCTTCAGCCTAGCCTAAACCTAACCTAACCTAAACCTAACCTATTCTAACCTAACCTAACCTAACCTAACCTAACCTTATCCTAACCTAACCTAACCTAACCTAACTTCTATACCTTAGCCTAACCCTAACCCTAACCTAACCTAACCTAACCTAACCTAACCCTAACCTAAACTTATTCCTAAGCCCTAACCTAACCTAACCTAACTTTCTAACTTGATTATAACCTAACCTAAGCCCTAACCTAACCTACTCTAACTTCTATCCTAACCTAACCTAACCTAACCTAACCTAGCCTGACTAACCTAACCTCCACGCTACAATGTAACCCCTTTAAACTATTCCTAGCTAACCTAACCTGGTCACAACCTAACCTAACCTAGCCCTTACTAACAACCTTACAGCCTAACTTTTCTAACCTGGCATTAAACTCTAACCTAACTTCTTCTAACCTAACATTAACCTCTCTCCTAACTTTAACCTAACCTAAAGACATAACCTTAACCTAACCTAACTCTAACCTAACCTAACCCTAACCTAACCTACTTCTAGCCTAACCTAACCTAACCTACTCTAACCTAACCTAGCCTAACCTAATTTAACCTAACTTCAACCTTCTTCTTCCTAACCTAACCTGACCTAGCTAACCTAACCTAACCTAACCTAGCCAACTCTCACAGCCTAACCTAACTAACCTAACCTCAGCCTAACCTCTAACCTAACCTAACCTTAACTAACTTCAACTACCACAACCTAACTTGCCTAACCTAACCTAATTTAACCTAACCTAGCCTAACCTAACCACAACCCCTTTGCGTTTCTAACCTAACCTAACACAACCTGGCCTAACCTAACTTCTTTTCTTCTTCTTCTTCTTATTCCTAACTTAGCTATAACCTAACCTAACCTAACCACAACTTAACCCCTTCTTCTTACAACCTAACCTAACCAACAACTTCAACCTAACCTCAACCTAACCTAACCTAACCCCACCTAACCTAACCTGGCCTAACCTAACTTAACCTTCCCCTAACCTAACTGTAACCTAACCTAACCTAACCTAAACCTAACCTAACCTAACCTAACCTCTTCTAAGCCTAACCTAGCTCTAACCTAACCTAGCCTTAACTTCTTCTTTAACCTAACCTAACCTAACCTAACTTCTTCTTTACCTAACCTAACCTAACCTAACCTAACCTAACCTAACCTAACCTACTTCTTCTAACCTAACCTAACCTAACTTCTTCCTAACCTAACCTAACCAGTAACCTAACCTAGGCCTAGCCTAGCCTGTTAACCTAGCCTAACCTAACCCTAACCTAACCTAACCTAACTTCTTAACTTTAACCTAACCTAACTTCTTCTAACCTAACCTAACCAACCTAACCTAACCTAACCTAACCTTCCTTCTTCTAACCTAACCTAACTTCTAAACCTAACCTAACCTAGCTTCAGCCTAACCTAACCTAAGCACACCTAAGCCTCTTGTAACTCTAACCTAAACCTAACCTAACCTAACCTAACCTAACCTAACCTAACCTAACCTAACCTAACCTAACCTAACCTAACCTAACCTAACCTAACTTAACCTATCCTAACCTAACCTAACCTATTCCCTAACCTAACCTAACCTGTTCCTAACCTAACCTAACCTAACCTAACCTAACTTCTTAGCCTAACCTAATCCTATTTCCTAACCTAACCTAACCTAAACCTAGCCTAGCCCTAACCCTAACCTCAACCTGGCCTAACCTGGCCTAGCCTAATACAACCCTGGCCTAGCACAACTCTACAGCCTAACCTTTAGCCTAACCTAGCCTTCTAACCTGGCCTCAACCACCTAACCTCTTCAACCTAGCCTAACCTAACCTAACCTAGCCTAACCTAACCTAACCTAACCTAACCTTAACCTTATTCCTAACCTAACCTAACCTAACCTAACCTAACCTAACCTAACCTTCTTCTTCTTCTTCTTAACCTAACCTAACCTAACCTAACCTTAACCTCTTCACTCTTCTTTAACCTAACCCCTAACCTAACCTAACCTAACTTAGCCTAACCTAACCTAACTCTAACCTGTCTTAACCTAACTTCTGGCTTAACCTAACCCTAACCTAACCTAACCTAACCTAACCTAACCTAATCCTTTAACCTAACCTAGCCTAACCTAGCCTAGCCTAACCTGTTCTAACCTAGCCTAACCTAACCTAGCCTAACACAACACTCAACCTAGCCTAACCTGGCCTGGCCTAACCTAGCCTAACACAACCTAACCTAACCAACCTAACCTAACCTCAGCCTAAGCCTAACCTAACCTAGCACAACTTCAACCTAGCCTAACCTAGCCTGACCTAGCCTATTCTAACCTGGCCTTGGCCTAACCTAACCTGGCCTAGCCTAACCTAACCTAACCTAACCTAACCTAACCTAACCTCTTCTTGTCCTAATCTAACCTAACCTAACTTCTAACCTAACCTAACCTAACCTAACCTAACTAACCTAACCTAGCCTAACCTAACTTCTTCCTTAACCTAACCTAGCCTGGCCTAACCAACCTGGCCTAACTTCTTCCTAACCTAACCTAAGCCTAACCTAACCCTGCCTAACCTCTTCTTTCTTCTAACCTAACCTAACCTCTTCCTAACCTAACCTGCTTATTCCTAACCTAACCTGGCCTTTCTTAACCTAACCTAACCTAACCTAACCCTAACTCCTTCTTCCTAACCTAACCTAACCTAACCTAACCTAACCTCTAACCTAACCTAACCTCAACCTAACCTAACCTAACCTAACCTAACCTAACCTAACCTAACCTAACCTAACCTGGCCTAACCTAACCTAACCTAACCTAACCTAATCCTAACCTAACCTAGCCTGGCCCTAACCTAGCCTAACCTAACCTAACCTAACCTAGCCTGGCCTGGCCTGGCCTAACCTAACCTAACCTAACCTAACACAACCTAACCTAACCTAACCTAACCTTAACCTAGCCTAACCTAACCTAACCTAGCCTAGCCTGTACCCTAACCTTAACCTAACCTAACCTAACCTAACCTAACCTAACCTAGCCCTAACTAACTTCTAACCTAACCTAACCTAACCTTAACCTAACCTAACCTAACCTAACCTGCCTAGCCCTAACCTAACCTCTTTTCTTCTTCTTCCTAACCTAACCTAGCCTAACCTAGCCTAACCTAAGCTTTAACCTAACCTAAGCCTAACTATTTCTTCTAACCTAACCTAGCCTGGCCTAGCCTGGCCTGGCCTTGCCTTAGCCTAACCTATTCCTAACCTAACCTAACCTAGCCTAGCCTAGCCTAACCTAGCCCTAGCCTAACCTTCCCCTCTTCTTCTAACTTAACCTGGCCTAACCTGCCTTAACCTTTTCTTCTAACCTAACCTAACCTAATCCTAACCTAGCCTAACCTAACCTAGCCTAACCTTAGCCTAACCTAAACCTAACCTAACCTACTTCCTTTAACCTAACCTAACCTAACCTAGCCTGGCCTTCACACCTAACCTAACCTTCTTCTTCTAGCCTAACCTAACCTAACCTAACCTGGCCTGCCTAAGCCTTCTTCTTCTTCTAACCTAACCTAACCCTAGCCTGGCCTAACCTGGCCTGGCCTACTCTAACTTAACCTAACCTTTCGCCTAACCTAGCCTAACTTAGCCTTCTTCTTCTTCCTAACCTAACCTAACCTAACCTAACCTAACCCTAACCTAACCTAACCTAACCTAACCTAATTCTTAACCTAACCTAACCTAACTTCTTAACTGTAACCTAACCTAACTAACCTAACCTAACCTTCTTCCTAACCTAACCTAACCTAACCTAACCCCTAACCCTAACCTAACCTAACCTAACCTAACCTAGCCTAACCTAACCTAACCTAACCTAACCTAAGCCTAACCTAACCTACAACCTAACCTAACGCCTTCTTCCTAGCCTAACCTAACCTAGCCTAGCCTAGCCTAACCTTGCCTAGCCTCTAACCTAACCTAACCTAGCCTAACCTTTTCTGGCCTAACCTAACCTAGCCTAGCCTAGCCTAACCTAACCAACCTAAACCTAACCTAACCTAACCTAACCTATTCCTTCTTTAACCTAACCTAACCTAACCTAACCTCTTCTAACCTAACCTAACCTAACCTAACCTAACCTAACCTAACCTAACCTAACCTAACCTAACCTCTTCTTAACCTAACCTAACCTAACCTAACTTCTAACCCTAACCTAACCTAACCTAACCTAACCTAACCTAACCTAACTAACCTAACCTAACCTAACCTAACCTACTTCTTCTTCCTAACCTAACCCTAACCTAACCTAAACCTAACCTAACTTTTCTTAACCCTCTTCTAACCTAGCCTAACCTAACCTAACACAACCTGCCTAACCTAACCTAACTAGCCTTCTTCTTGGCCCTAGCCTAACCTAACCTAACCTAACCTAACCTGCCTAACCTAACCTAACCTAACCTAACCTAACTTAACCTTCTAACTAACCTAAGCCTACCTCCTCTTCTTCTCTTCCTTCTAACCTAACCTAAGCCTAACTTTCCTAACCTAACCTAACCTAACCTTCTTAACCTAACCTAACCTAACCTAACCTAACCTAACCTGGCCTTAACCTAACCTAACCTAACCCTAACCTAACCTAACCTAACCTAACCTAACCTAACTTAACCTAACCTAGCCTAACCCTTAACCTTACCTAGCCTAACCTAGCCTAACCTTTCTTAACCTAACCTAACCTAACCTAACCTAACCAACTAACCTAACGCCTAACAACCTAACCTTCTTCAACCTAACCTAACCTAACCTAACTTCTTAACCTAACCTACTTCAACCCTAACTTGCCTAACCTAACCTAACAGCCTAACCTAACCTAACCTAACCCTAACCTTCTTCTAACCTAACCTTAACCTAACCTAACCTAACCTAACCTAACCTAACCTAACCTGGCTTCTAGCCTAACCTAACCTAACCTAACCTAACCTAAGCCTAACCTAACCTAACCTAACCTAACCTAACCTAACCTAAACCTAACCTAACCTAACCTAACCTAACCTAACCTAACCTAGCCTAACCTGGCCTTCTTCTTCTTCTAGCCTAACCTAACCTAACCTAGCCTAACCTAACCTAGCCTAACCTAACCTCTTCCTAACCTAACCTAACCTAACCTAACCTAACCTAACCTAACCTAACCTGTTTCTAACTAACCTAACCTGGCCTAACCTAACTTCTAACCTAACCTACTTCCTAACCTAACCTGGCCTAACCTAGCCTAACCTAACCTAACCTAGCCTCTTCTAACCTCTTACCTAACCTAACCTAACCTAACCTAACCTAACCTAGCCTAACCTAACCTCTTCTAACCTAACGCTTCGCCTAGCCTAACCTCTGTTCCTAACCTAACCTGGCCTAGCTTCTTTAACCTAACCTAACCTAAGCCTAGCACTGGCCTAACCTTCTAACCGTAACTAACCTTCTTAACCTAACCTCAGCCTAACCTAACCTGGCCTAACCCTGGCCTAACCTAACCACCTAACCTTCTTCCCTAACCTAACCCTAACCTAACCTAAGCCCTAAGCCTAACCTAACCTAACCTAACCTAACCTAACCTAACCTTAACCCTTCCTGCCTTCTGGCCTAACCTTAACCTGGCCCTAACCTAACCTAACCTGGCCTAACCTAACCTAACCTAACCTCTTCTTCCCTAACCTAACCTAACCTAACCTAACCTGGCCTAACCTAACCCTAACCTAACCTAACCTCTTCTAACCTAACCTTCCTAACCCTTCCTGGCCTAACCTAACCTAACCTAAGCCTTCTTCTTCTTTAACTGGCCTAGCCTAACCTAATCCTAACCTTCTTCTGGCCTAACCTAGCCTACTACTAGCCTGGCCTAACCTAACCTAACCTAGCCTTCTTCTTTGCCTAGCCTAACCTAGCCTGGCCTAACCTAGCCTAACCTAACCTAACCTAGCCTATTTTCTTCTACCTAACCTGGCCTTCCTAACCTAAGCCTAAGCCTAACCTAACCTAACCTAGCCCTTACCTCTTCCTAACCTAACCTAACCTAACCTAACCTAACCTAACCTAACCTAACCTAACCTAGCCTTCTAACCTAACCTAGCCTAGCCTAGCCTAACCTAACTTAACCTAACCTACTTCCTGGCCTAGCCCCTAACCTCTTCTAACTTCTAACCTAACCTAACCTAACCTAGCTTCCTAGCCTAACCTAACCTAACCTAACCTAACTTCTAACCTAACCTAACCTAACTTCCTAACCCTAACCTAACCTAACCTAACCCTGCCCTAACCCTGGCCTAACCTAACCTAACCTGGCCTAACCTAACCTAACCTAACCTGCTTCTTCTTTAACTTCTTCTAACCTAACCTTCTTCTTCTTAACCTAACCTTCCTAACCTAACTCTAACCTCTTCTTCTAACCTAACCTAACCTAACCTCTTCTTCTTCTTCAACCTAGCCTGGCCTAACCTAGCCTAACCCTAACTTCTTCTTCTAACCTAACCTAACCTAGCCTAACCTAACCTAACCTAACCTAACCTAACCTAACCTAACCTCTAACCTAACCTAACCTAACCTAACCTAACCTAACCTAACCTAACCTAACCTAACCTAACCTAAGCCTAACCTAACCTAACCTAACCTTGCCTAACCTAACCTCTCTTCTAACTTCTTCTCTTCTTCCTAACCTAGCCTAACCTAACTTCTAAGCCTAACCTAACCTAACTTAGCCTTCTTAACCTAACCTAACCTAACCTAGCCTAACCTAACCTTCTTCTTGCCTAACCTTCTAGCCTAACCTAACCTGGCCTAGCCTGGCCTCAGCCTAACCTAGCCTAGCCTTAACCTGCCTAACCTAACCCTAACCTAGCTTCTTCTAACTTTAACCTAACCCTAACTTCTAACCTAATCCTAACCTAACCTAACCTAACCTAACCTTAACCTAACCTCTTCTAACCCTAACCTAACCTAACCTAACCTAATCCTACTTCTAACCTAACCTAACCTAACCTAACTAACTTAACCTAACCTAACCTCTTCTAGCCTAACCTGGCCTCTTAGCTTCTTCTGACTTCTTCTTCCTAAGCCTTAGCCTTCTTCTAGCCTAACCTAACCTAACCTAACCTAACCTAACCTAACCTAATTCCTAACCTCTTTCCTAGCCTAACCTAACCTAGCCTAGCCTAGCCTAGCTTCTTCTAACTTAACCTAGCACAACCTAGCCTAGCCTTGCAACCTTCTTCTTCTTCTTTCTAACCTAGCCTAACCCTTCTAGCCTAACCTAACCTAACCTAACCTAGCCTAACCTAACCTAACCTAACCCTTAACCTAGCCTAACCTCTTCTTTCTTCTAACCTAGCCTAACCTGGCCTAACCTTCTTCTAACCTAACCTAACCTAACCTAACCTAACCTAACCTAACCCTAGCCTAACTTCTAACCTAACCTAGCCTTCTTCTTCTTCTTCTTCCTAACCTAACCTAACCTAGCCCTGGCCTTAACTTCTTCTTCCCTAACCTAACCTTTCTTCTTCTAACCTAACCTATTCTTGCCTAACCTAACCTTCTTCTTTAACCTAACCTAACCTAACCTAACCTAACCTAACCTAACCTAACCTAACCTAACCTAGCCTAACCTAACCCTAACCTAACCTAACCTAACCTAACTTCTAACACCTAACCTAACCTAATCTCGCTAACCTAACCTAACCCTTCTTCTAACCTAACCTAACCTCTTCCTCTTCCTAGCCTAACCTAACCTAACCTAACCTAACCTAACCTAACCTAACCTAGCCTAGCCTAACCTAACCTAACCTAGCCTAAGCCTAACCTAACCTAACCTAACCTAGCCTAACCTTCTTCTTAACCTAACCTAACCTAGCCTAACCTAACCTAACCTAACCTAGCCTAACCTAACCTAACCTTCTTCTAACCTAACCTACCCTAACCTAAGCCTAACCTAACTTCTTCTTTAACCTAGCTTAACCTAACCTAACCTCTTAACTAACTAACCTAACCTAACCTAACTACTTCTTCCTAAGCCTAACCACGGCTAACCTAGGCCTAGCAGCAGCTAACCTAGCCTAGCCTAACTTCTTCTTCTTCTAACTGGCCTAACCTCTTCCACCTAACACAGCCTAACCTAGCTTACCTTGCCTAACCTAACCTGGCTTCTTCTTAACCTAACCTAACCTAACCTAACCTAACCTAACCTATCCTAACCTAACCTAACCTAACCTCTTCCTTTAACCTAACCTTTCCTAACCTAACCCTAACTTCTTCCTAGCCCTAACCTAACCTAAGCCTAACCTAACCTCTTCTAACCTAACTTCTAGCCTAACTTTCTTGACCTTCTTCTTAACCTAACCTGACCTAACCTGGCCTAACCTAACCTAACCTAACCTAACCTAACCTAACCTAGCCTAACCTGTGACCTAGCCTAACCTAGCCCTAGCCTAGCCTGGCTAACCTAGCCTGGCCTGGCCTGGCTTCTGGCCTAGCCTAACCTGGCCTTCTTCTTCTTTGGCCTAACCTAACCTAACCTAAGCCTAACCTAACCTAACCTAACCTAACCTAACCTAACCTAACCTAGCCTAACCTAACCTAACTTCTTAAGCCTTAACCTAACCTAACCTAAGCCTAGCCTAACCTAACCTTAACCTAACCTAACCTTCTTCTTCCTAACCTAACCTAACCTAACCTAACCTTAACCTAACCTAACCTAACCTAACCTCTTCTTTCTAACCTCTTTAACCTAACCTAACCTAACCTTCTTCTTCTAACCTAACCTTCTAACCTAACCTAGCCTAACCTATCTTAACCTAACCTCTTCTTCTAACCTAGCCTAACCTTCTTCTCTAACCTAACCTTCTAACCTAAGCTAACCTAACTTCTAAGCCTAACCTAACCAACCTAACTTCTTAGCCTAACCTAACCTAACCTGGCCTAACCTAACCTAGCCTTGCTTCTTAACCTAGCCTCTTCTTAACTAACCCTAACTTAACCTAACCTAACCTAACCTAACCTAACCTAACTTAACCTAACCTAACCTAACTTCTTCTTCTAACCTGGCCTAACCTTCTTCTTCCTAACCTTAACCTTCTTAACCTAACCTCTTCTTCTTTAACCTAACCTAACCTAACCTAAACCTCTGGCTAACCTAACCTAACCTAGCCTAGCCTAACCTAAAGCCTAACCTAACCTAATTTCTAACCTGGCCTAGCACAACCTGGCTAACCCTAACCTGGCCTAACCTAGCTGCCTAACCAACCTGGCCTAGCATAACCTAGCCTAACCTAACTTCTTCTAACCTAACCTCAGCCTAACCTAAACTTCTTCTTCTTAACCTAGCCTAACACAACCTAACCTAACCTAACTTAACCTAACCTAACCTCTTCCTAGCCTTCTTCTAACCTAGCCTAACTGGCTAGCCTAACCTAGCCTAACTTCTTCTTCTTCTTCTTCTAACCTAACCTAGCCTAACCTAACCTAACCTAACCTTCTTCCTAACCTAACCTAACCTTTCTTTAACCTAACCTAACCTTAACCTAACCTTCTTCCAACCTAACCTAGCTTCTTAGCCTAACCTTGACTTCTTTCTTCTTCTTTTCTTCTAGCCTAACACAACCTAGCCTAACCTAACACAACTAGCCTGGCTTAACCTAGCTTCTTCTAACCTAGCCTAACCTACTTCTAACCTCTTCTTACCTAACCTAACCTAGGCCTAACCTTCTTCCTAGCCTAACCTAAACCTAACCTAACCTAACCTGCCCTAGCCTAACCTAACCCTAACCTAACCTAACCTAACCTAACCTAACCTAACCTCTTCTTCTTCTTCTTCTTAACCTGGCCTGGCCTAACCTAACCTATTCCTAACTAACCTAATCCTTCTAACCTAACCTAACCTTGGCCTTAACCTAACCTAACCTAACCTAAACCTAACCTTAGCCTAACCTTCTTCTTCTTCTTTAACTTCTTCTTCTAACCTTCTTCTTAACCCCTTTCTAACCTGGCCTAACTTCTTCTTAGCTAGCCTAACCTAGCCTAACCTAGCCTAACCTAACCTAACCTAACTTAACCTAACCTCTTCCTAACCTAACCTAACCTAACCTAACCTAACTTCAAGCCTAACCTTCTTACTAACCTTTTAACCTAACCTAACCTAACCTAGGCCTAACACAACCTAACCTCTAACTTAACCTAACCTAACCTAACCTAACCTAACCTCTTCTTCTTCTAACCTTCTAACCTAACCTAACCTTCTTCCTAACCTAACCTGGCCTGGCTTCTAACCTAACTCTAACTTCTTAACCTAACCTAACCCTAGCCTAGCTTAGCCTAACTTAACCTAGCCTAACCTGGCCTAACTAGGCCTGGCCTAGCCTAAACCAGCCTAACCTAACCTAACCTAACCTAAGCCTAACCTAACCTAGCCTAACCTAACCTTCTTCCTGGCCTAACTTCTTCTTCCTATCTTCCTAGCCTAACCTAACCTAACCTAACCTAACCTATTCCTAACCTAACCTAACCTGGCCTAACCTAGCCTAACTTAACCTAACCTAACCTAACCTAACCTTCCTCTTCTTAACCTAACCTAACCTAACCTGGCCTAACCTAACCTAACCTAACCTAACCTAGCCTTCTTCTAACCTAACCTAACCTAACTTCTTCTTAACCTCTTCTAACCTAGCCTAACCTAGCCTAGCCTAACCTGGCCTGGCCTAACCTAGCCTACTTCTTTTCTACTTCTTCAGCCTAACCTGGCTTCTTCTGGCCACAACCTAACCTAACCTTGCTTCTTCTTCAACCTAACCTAGCCTAAGCCTGGTTCTTCTGCCCTAACCTGGCCTAACCTAGCCTAACCCTGGCTAAGCCTAGCCTAACCTGGCCTAGCCCTAACCTAACCTAACCTAACCTAACCTAGCCTAACCTAACCTTCCTAACCTAACCTAACCTAACCTAACCTAACCTAACCTAACCTCTTCCTAACCTAGCCTAACCTAACCTAACCCTAACCTGGCCTAAGCCTTCTTCTTCTTCTTCTAACCTAACCTAACTGACTCTTAACCTAACCCTGGCCTAACTTCTTGGCCTGGCCTGGCTTCTTCTTCTGGCCTAGCCTAGCCTGGCCTAACCTAGCTTCTTGGCCTAGCCTAGCCTAACCTGGCCTAGCCTTCTTCTTAGCCTGGCCTAGCCTAACTGGCTCTGGCCTGGCCTAACCTAACCTGGCCTAACCTAAGCCTAACCTTCTTCCTAGCCTTCTTCTTCTTCTTCTTCTTCTTCTTCTTCTAGCCTAACCTAAGCCTAACCTTCTTCTTCTTCTTGGCCTAACCTAACCTAACCTTCCTTCTTCCTAACCTAACCTAACTTCTTCTTCCTAACCTAACCTTCTTCAACTTAACCTGGCCTAACCTAACCTAACCTTAACCTAGCCTACCTCTTCCTAGCCTAACCTAACCTAACCTAACCTAACCTCTTCTTCTAACCTAACCTTCTTCTAGCTTCAGCCCTAACCTGGCCTAACCTAACCTAACCTAACCTAACTTCTGCCTAGCCTAACCTGGCCAAGCCTACTTCTAGGCCTGGCCTAGCCTAACCTAACCTAACTTCTAACCTAACCTAGCCTAACCTAGCCTAACCTAACCTAGCCTAACCTAGCCCTCTTCTTTAACCTAACCTAACCTAACCTAACTTCTAACCTGGCCTAACCTAACCTAACCTAACCTCTTCTAACTTCTAGCCTAACCTAACCTAACCTATTCCTAACCTAACTAACCTAACCTAACCTTCTTCTTCTAACCTAGCCTAACCTAACCTAGCTTCCTAGCCTAACCTAACCTAGCCTAGCCTAGCTTCTTAGCCTAACCTAACCTAACCTAGCCTAGCCTGGCCTAACCTAACCTAACCTAGCCCTAACTTTAACCTAACCTAACCTTCTTCTAACCTAACCTAGCCTAACCTACCTAACCTAACCCTAAGCCTAACCTAACCTAGCCTAACCTAAGCCTAACTTCTTCTTTTCTTCTTCTTCTTAACCTAACCTAACCTAACTTCTAACCTAACCTCTTCTAACCTAACTTCTTCTTCTTCTTCTTCTTTAACTTAACCTAACCTAACCTAACCTAGCCTAACCTAACTTAACCTAACCTAACCTAAGCCTAACTTTGCCTAACCTAGCACTAACTTCTTAACCTTCTTAACCTAACCTAGCCTAACCTAACCTAACCTTCTTCTAGCCTAACCTAACCTAACCTAACCTAACCTCTTCTAACCTAGCCTTTTCTTGGCCTAGCCTAACTTCTAACCTAACCCTAACCTAGCCTAACTTAACCTTCTTCTTCTTCTAACCTAGCTCTTTGGCTTAGCCTAACCTAACCTAACCTAGCCTAACCTAACCTCTTCTTCCTAACCTAACTTAAGCCTAACCTAACCTAACCTAGCCTAACCTAACCTAACCTAACCTAGCCTAACCTAACCTAACACAGCCTAACCTCTTCCTAACCTAACCTAACCTAACCTAACCTAACCTAACCTAACTTCTTCTTCCTAACCTAACCTAGCCTAACCTAACCTAACCTAACCTAACCTAACCTAACCTAGCCTAACCTAACCTAACCTGGCCTAACCTAACCTAACCTAACCTAACCTAACCTAACCTAACCTAACTTCAACCTAACCTTCTTCTGGCCCTAACCTAACCTAACCTAGCCTAACCTAACCTAACCTAACCTAACCTGGCCTAACTTCTTCTTCTTCTAACCTAACTTCTTCTTTAGCCTTCTTCTTCTTCTTTAACCTAACCTAACCTAACCTAACCTAACCCTGCCTAACCTAACCTAGCACTAACCTAACTTAACCTAACCTTAACCTAACCTAACTTCTTCTTCAACCTAACCTAACCTAACTTCTTCTTCTTCCTAACCTAACCTAACCTAACCTAACTTCTTCTTCAACCTAACCTAACCTAACCTAACCTAACCTAACCTAACCTAACCTAACCTAACCTAACCTAACCTAACCTAACCTTCTAACCTAACCTAACCTGGCCTTGGCCAGCCTAACCTGGCCTGGCCTGGCCTGGCCTGGCCTAGCCTAACTTCTTCTTCTTCTTCTTCTTAACTTCTAACCTAACCTAAGCTAACCTAACCTAACCTAACCTAGCCTAACCTAACCTAACACTAACCTAACCTAGCCTAACCTAACCTAACCTAACCTAACCTAACCTAACCTAACCTAACCTAACCTAACCTAACCTAACCTAGCTTCTTAACTAACCTAGCCTAACCTAACCTAACCTAACCTAACTTCTTACAACCTTCTTCTTAACCTTCTTCTTCTTCTTCTTCTTCTAACACTAACCTAGCCTAGCCTAACCTAACCTAACCTAGCCTAACCTAACCTGGCCTAGCTTTAACCCCACCTAACCTTCTTCTAACCTAACCTTCCTAGCCAACCTCAACCTAACCTAACCTAACCTAACCTAACTTCTTAAACCTAACCTAACCTAACCTAACCTAACCTAACCTAGCCTAACCTAACCTAACCTAACTTCTTCTTCTTCTTCTTCTTCTAACCCTAACCTTAACCTAACCTAACCTAACCTAACCTCTTCTTCTTCTTAACTTTCCTAACCTAACCTCTTCTTCTTCCTAGCCTAGCCTAACCTAACCTTCTTCCTAGCTTTCCTAACCTGCCTAACCTAACCTAACCTAGCTTCCTAACCTAGCCTAACTCTGCCTAACCTAACCTGGCCTAACCTAACCTAACCTTCTAACCTGGCCTAACCTAACCTAACCTAGCCTTCCCTAGCCTGGCTTCTGGCCTGGCCTACTTCTTCTTCTTCTTCTTCTAGCCTTCTTCTTCTTCTTCTTCTTCTTCTTCTAACCTAGCCTCTTCCTAACCTAACCTTCTTCTTCAACCTAACCTAACCTAGCTTTACCTAACCTAACCTAACCTAGCCTAACCTAACCTAACCTAACCTAACTTAACCTAACTTAACCTTCTTAACCTAACCTAGCCCTAGCTAACCTAACCTAGCCTAACCTTCCTCTTCTTCCTAACCTAGCCTAACCTTCTAACTTCCTGGCCTAACCTAACCTAGCCTAACCTAACCTTAACCTAACCTAGCCTAACCTAACCTAACTTAACCTAACCTAACCTAGCCTAACCTAACCTAACCTAACCTAACCTAACCTAACCACTTCCTAACCTAACCTAGCCTAACTTCTTCCTAACCTAACCTAACCTAACCTTCTTCCTCTTCCTAGCCTAACCTTAACCTAAGCTTTAACCTTCTTAACCTAACCTCTAACCTAACCTAGCCTAACCTCTTCTTCTTCTAACCTAACCTAACCTAACCTAACTTCTAACCTAACTCCTAACTTAACCTAACCTAACCTAACCTAACCTAACCTAGCCTAACCTAACCTAACACTAACCTTCTAAGCTTAACCTAACCTAACCTAACCCCTAACCTAACCTCTTAACCTAACCTAACCTAACCTAACCTAACCTAACCTATTCTTCTTCTAACCTAACCTCTAACACAACCTAACCTAGCCTAACCTCTTCTTCTTCTAACCTCTTCTTCTTCTTCTAGCTTCTTCCTCTTTTCTTCTTCTTCTTTGCCTTCTTCTTCTTCTAACCTAACTTCTTCAGCCTAACCTAACCTAACCAGCCTAGCCTAACTTCTTCTTAACCTTCCTAACCTAGCCTAACCTAACCTAGCCTAGCCTAACCTAGCCTAACTCTTTAACCTAGCCTAACCTAACCTAACCTAACCTAACCTAACTTCTTCTTCTTCTTCTTCTTCTTCTAACCTAGGCCTAGCCTAACTTCTTCTTCTTCTTTTCTAACCTAACCTAACTTCTTACCTAACCTAACCTGGCCTAACCTAACCTAACCTAAGCCTAACCTAACCTTCCTCTTCTAACCTAACCTAACCTTCCTAACCTAACCTAACCTAACCTAACCTAACCTAGCTTAACCTAACCTAACTTCTTCTAACCTAACACTGAACTAACCTAACCTAACCTAACCTTCTTCTTCTTCTTCTTCTTAACCTAACTTCTAACCTAACCTAACCTAACCTAACCTAACCTAGCCTAACCTCTTCTTCTTCTAACACTAACCAACCCTCTTCTAACTTCTTTTCTTCTTTAACCTAACCTAACCTAAGCCTAACCTGGCCTAGCCTAACTTCTTCTTCTTAACCTAACCTAACCTAACCTTCTTCTTCTTCTAACTTAACCTAAGCCTAACCTAAGCTAACCTAACCTAACCTAACCTAACCTAACCTTCTGCCTAACCTAACCTAACTTAACCTAACCTAACCTAACCTAACCTAACCTAACCTAGCCTAGCCTCTTCTTCTTCTTCTAACCTGGCACAGCCTAACCTAGCCTAACCTCTTCTTAACTTCAACCTAACCTAACAACCTAACCTGGCTTCCTAACCTAACCTAACCTCTTCCTCTTCTAACCTAACCTAACCTAACCTAACCTAACTTCTAACCTAACACTAACCTAACCTAACCTAAGCCTAACCTAACCTAACCTAACCTGGCCTAACCTAACTTCTAACCTAGCCTAACCTAACCTAACCTAACCTAGCCTAACCTAACCTAACTCTAACTTCTTCTTTCCTAACCTAACCTAACTTCTTCTTCTTCTTCTTCTTCTTCTTCTTCTTAACTTAACCTAACCTAACCTTCTTCTTCTTCTAACTCTTAACCTAACTTCTTCTTCTTAACCTAACCTAACTAACTTAACCTAACCTTCTAACCTCTTCTAACCTAACCTAACTTCCTTTTCTTAAGCTTCTAACCTAACACTTCGGCCTAACCTAGCCTAACCAACCACAGCTTCTAACCTGGCCACAGCCTAACCTAACCTAACAACTTCTAGCCTAACTTCTTCTTCAACCTCTTCTTCTAACCTAAGCCTTCTTCTTCTTAACCTCTTCTTCTTCTTCTTAGCTTCTTCTTCTTAACCTAACCTAACCTCTTCTTCTTCTTCTAACCTAACAACTAACCTAACCTCTTCTTCTTAACCTAACTTCTTCTTCTTCTTCTACCTTCTTTAACCTAACTTCTTCTTAACTTCTTCTAACCTAACTTCTTCTTCAACCTCTTCTTCTTCTAACCTAGCCTACACAACACAGCACAGCTAGCCTAACACAACTAACCTAGCTTCTAACCTAACCTAACCTAGCCTAACCTAACTTCTTCCTAACCTTGCCTAACCTAACCTAACCTTCTTCTTCTTCTTCCTAACCTAACTTAACCTAACCTAGCACTAACTTCTTCTTCTTTAACCTTCTAACTTAACTTCTTCTTCCTAACCTAACCTAACCTAACCTAACCTAACCTAACCTAACCTAACCTAACCTAACCTAGCACTAACTTAACCTGGCCTCTTCTTCTAACCTAACCTAACCTAACCTGCCTAACCTGGCCTAACACAGCACAACTTCTTCTTCTTTAACCTAACTTTAGCCTAGCCTTTCTTAACTTCTAACCTAAGCCTAGCCTAACCTGGCTTCTTCCTAACCTAACCTTGGCCTAACCTAACTTCTTCTTGGCCTAAGCCTGGCCTTCCTTCTTCTAACCTTCTTCTAACCTAACTTCTTCTTCTTCTTCTTCTTCCTAACCTTAACCTAACCTTCTTCTTCTTCTTCTTCTTTAACCTAACCTTCTTCTTCTTCTTCTAACCTAACTTAACCTAACCTAACCACTGGCACAACCTACTTCTTGCTTCTTCTTAACCTAACCTAACTTCTTCTTCTAACTTCTTCTAACCTAACCTAACCCTAGCCTAACCTAGCCTAGCTTAGCCTAGCCTAGCCTGGCCTAGCCTGGCCTAACCTGGCCTAACCTAACTTCTTTCTTCTTCTTCTTGGCCTTCTTCTAACCTAACCTCAACCTAACCTAACCTAACCAACTTCTTTCTTCTTCTTCTTCTAACTTCTAACCTTCTTCTTTCTTCTAACCTAACCTAACCTAACCTAACTTAACCTAACCTAACCTAACCTAAGCCTAACCTAACCTAACCTAACTTCTTCTAACCTAACTTCTAACCTAGCCTAACCTAACCTAACCTAACTTAACTTCTTCTTCTTCTAACCTAGCCTAACCTAGCCTAACCTAGCTTAACACAACCTAACTAACCTAACTTCTTCTTCTTAACCTAACTTCAACCTAACCTAACCTAACCTACTTCTTAACCTAACTAACTTAACCTAACCTAACCTTCCTAACCTAATCCAAGTCTACCTCTATCTAAACTAAGAAAATAGACAAGTAGGGTGCAATACCATATTTCGGCACCTGGTGGCACTACAGCTCCCAAACTAAGTGCTTTCAACTGGGGATGGGCTTGAAATAATATATATATATATATATATATATATATATATATATATATATATATATATATATATATACCAAATTGCAGCACTCCAGGACAATGGGGAAAAGGAAAACACGGGGTGCACTTTTTGTTTTTATGTCTATAATCCTAACCCTAAACATAATACATGGTGTGCACTTGGGTGCAAAACAATATCTCGGTGCCTGGTGAAGCTAGAGACACCTAACCAAGTGCATTCGATTGAGTCTCCTCCAGTTAGTATACACACAAAATTTCAGTTATCTAAGACAACTGGAAATCATAAAAATACATGGTTTCCACTTAGGTACAATACAATATCTCTGCGTCTGGTGGAGCTAGAGACACCAAACCAAGTGCATTCGACTTGTCATTATCCAATTATTATACACAGAAAAATTTCACTCTCTAGAAATTTAACTCTCTCATTCGACTAGGGGGGGCCCTCAAATACTATAGAGTTATAGTATTTGATACTATTCAGTATCCTAATACTATTCAGAGGGCCTGGGGTCACAGACTAACCCCATCATAGTAACACTTTATTGGGCATGAATTTATTCAATAAAGGCCCTGGATGACAGTTTTCCAGAGGGCCTGGGGTCACAGACTAACCTCGTTAAAGTAGCACTGCACTGGGCATGAATTTTCTCACAAAAGAGAGAGAGAGTGTTGTTTGTTCTCTTCTTAAATTCCTTTGGAGATCCCCTCTCAGATTCATTTTATTGCATGGCACTTTTTTGGCTTCAATAAATGAATTCGCTCCTTACACTCTAGCCACATCAAACTTACTTTAACGTGAACTTTTTAGATTCCTTGCTGTCTTAACATAAGGTTTATTGCAATACAAGCAATAATGCCTCTTGTTGTACACTCTAGTATCATGTTTTTTGCATGCACTGACAACTACACCGTCTTTTGGGTTCTGACTTGAACTTGGTTCTACTCCTTCAGTTTCAAATTCTTTGGATGCAAGGCTGGGTATTTTGCCTAATGTTGTTGTGTCACAGTCAGGGGAACTCACCGAGCCAGATTCATCAACATCCAGATCATCAAGAAGTTGGTGTTTTGTCTGGTTTAGTGTAAGGCTAACATCAGGGTCTGCTTTAATACACACATATCTTGAATTAAACAAGCCATGCGAGGACCTTTCACACACAATGTTATTGTTCCTTATAGGGACCAGTTTCATCAAATTCACACACCATCTGAACGCAAACACTGAGCGACTGAAAGTGTGTTGTGGGAACGTTGTAAGCATAAATTTTAAAGAAACAAGAAAAGAGTACTTGTGATGAACAAAACTGGCTCTAAATATTCCACTACCACAAATCTACTGGACACATGTAAATTAACTGCTGGGTGAAGTCATTTACAGCAGATACGCATTTAAATGTGCTCAAAACATGACAAAAAAATCTGTCCAGTGATAAAACAGAACTTAGCCATTGAGGAGAGTTGATTTGACCATGAGAATCATCCGTCTGAGTCTGTGACTGAAGAGAAGCATCAGAGTCACCTTCTGATTCGCAATCAGCAGCAATACTACTCTTCTTTAAGAGACAACACCAATAATGTGAAGATTTCACAACATGGAAACACACCTCAAGACTTCAGAGATAATCAACCTCATCGTAAGCATTTATCTCTGTCCAGCATCCTGTGTCTGCTTTAATACACACACATCATGAATAAAACAAGCCTTATAAAATTTCCATTAACTTGTTTATTTTTAATTCTTACTTGCAGTGCAATTTAAAGTCAAATTAAAACATTTATATTATATTTATATATAATATAACTGTTAACATACTGTAAAACATTGTACTGCACGTGACCATGAAACCCATCCTCAAACACAAGCACAGACTCGCAGGCCTTCAGTAAACGAGCAGCATGATTCACGAGCGCACCTGACGCCGCGGTCCCTTTAAGCGTTGCCATGGCGACAGTGTTTGTGTTCCGGTTGTGCTCGGTGCATGCGCGTGGGAGAGTAGCTCGGCGAATCAAACATTTCGTGACTGTAGTTAGCGATGGCGCATTACAGAGTGAGTAAACAAAGAAACAACAAACTTAAAATCGAGATGCTGTCGGTTTACTTCTGCTAAATTCTGACGAGTCTGTTTCTGTGAAACTGCTCGGAAATCATCTGTGTCGTGTGAACGAGACGTGTTTAGCTTTTAAAAGCCTTTTTAATTCGTGTATCTCGAATGGACGCGGTGTAAATGTGTACGAATCTTCTCGTACTGCGTTTCTCTTTCGTGTTGTGTGAATGTTTGAACCTGTTAGTATGAAGCCACGTGTTCACAAAGGTGTAGAGAATCACAGTAAATTACTTAGCAGCTAACACAAACTTATTTTGTCTTCGATAATACATTCTTTCGTCCTTTTCTCCTCATATTTACAACACATTGTTATGTAATGAAATGACCATCAGACTCTTCTGAGTGTGATTGAGTGTTTGATGAGCACCGGAAGTTTGAAGATCTCAGGTGTTCTCCTTTTCTTCTGCTGCTCTGCACAGGTGTCCGAGTCTAAGAGAGAGCAGTTTAGGAGATATCTGGAGAAGGCCGGTGTCCTCGAAAGTCTCACCAATGGTAAGAACATCAGATCAATCCAGCTAATGATTGAACAGCTGATCTTCTGTGTGCCTGAGTTTTTCTTCTTCTTCTTCTCAGTCTTGGTGGCTCTGTATGAGGAAACCGAGAAACCCAACAATGCCTTGGAGTATCCTTAAACTGACGTTTGGAGAAACCTGCCGCTCTCCAAGAAATCATAATATCATAATGCCCTTCTGTGTGTATCAGGAGAAGCGTTGTGCTAGTACGTATGAGACATAGAAGTATATTTTAAGATATGTTTAGGACATTTTTAAAGAGCAGGATATTTTCAGACAGCTCAAACATGCATTTCAGCTTTGTCTGTGAAAGTGTGGTGCTTTAATTCATGTGATTCTAAAGGTTTCACCTGGCTTCACTGCGCTTGATTCATTAATGAAACTACTTTTAGACCTGAAGCTGCAAAGATTATGAAACATGATTATGTTCTCTGCAAAACAAAACTAGATCTCTCTTATATGTGTCTATGGAGCACATAAGCAGTCATCAGCAGCACAGCTAAACTGTAACAATAGAAAACATTTTTTTGTATGGGTCAGAAGTATCCATTTTTCTTTTATTCAGTAGGACATTAAGTAAAGATCAAAAGTAAATTTCCTACCATAATATATCAAATGCCTATTTTGGATTAATAATATGCATCGCTAAGTACTTAATTTGGACAACTTTAAAAGTGATTTTATGAATATTTCGATTTTTTATAGCTCCCTCAGATTTCAGATTTTCAAATAGTTGTATCTCAGACAAATCTTTATTCAGCTTTCAGATGATGTAAAAATGGTTTTGTGCTCAAGGGTTACAGATACAAAGTTAAAGAGCTTTAACTAAGCCCTGTCAGCTTCATCAAGCATCAGCTGGGAGTTGGACCCGAGGGAGAAGACGCTGAGAGTCTGCGGCTGGAGCTCAACACTTTACAGCAGAAATATGATCAGCTGATGGAGGAGAACAAAGAGCTAAGGAGCAGGGTGAGACTGACTAAAGTGTGCTCAATCCTCAGCGGACATGACCCTGGGTCAACATTACTGGCCAAAAATATAGACCCTTAAACTTAACACTAGCCAAAATATATTCCTAAAATCAGTGGGAAATGATGCTTGTGTGTGTGTGTGTGTGTGTGCTGAAAACTCACCTCTTTCAGCAATACTTGACCTCATCTTAAAAAAAAAAAAAATCATTCTCACTTCTCCTTCCCTTTGTTTATTCCTTCCCTTTCTGGCTTGTACTAATTTGACCACTGCCTGTGACTGGGTGTTACAAGCACTTACTCTGTCTGTCTGTCTCTCAAAAAATGAATCGCTTGTTGTACTCTCAATTGTAAGTCGCTTTGGATAAAAGCGTCTGCTAAATGACTAAATGTAAATGTAAATGTGTGTTCCAGCTGTTGCAGTACGAGCCGGCGCAGGACGGAGGAACAGAATAACTCCACATCACTACACTTTAACACATTTTTACACATCAGTAGAAGTCTTTGAGTTTGTATAAGAGGCAAATCTTTTTGTTTTTGTTCAGCCTAATAGTGCCTGATATTTAATAAAAGCATTTTTTGCACTGTTCCTGGTTGACCCCTGATTTTTTAAATTGTAGTTATGTTGTACAGTTGTGTTAAATCTATTAAAAAAAAAACAAGGCAATTTCTTAAAGGTAAGATATCACAGCTGTCACACTTCAGGGCTTCTTTCCTTCCCATGGTTTTTAAAAATATCTATTCATCCAACAAATTCAAGCATAAATCAGCAATAAGTAAATCATTAATTGCAGGTTTACCAGTTATAATTTGTACAAGTGCTTAAAGTGCGTAACACAGTTTTTTGTTGTTTTTGGAAACATAAAATATTATCTCAAGATCATAAGTAGATGAATTAGCAATGGAAATTATCCTCATCTTTGCCTTAATACTCATTTAAGTGTGTAGTTTTGTATAGAACCAGAATCAGCAAGAATTGTTTTGTATAAATATATTTTATCTCTGCAAAATTTTTGCAAGGTTATATGAACTTGGATGACAGTATTTGGTGCTGACTTTATATTGTAGTATACACTTCTGACTGAATCGGCTGCATTGGTCTTACTGATCACCTCAACACCACCATATCAGTAAAACATCACATCATAAATAAAAATGAGATTTCTTTACTTCTATAGACCTCAGTATGGACACTATGATATGTGATGGTTTCTTCTTTAAACATCTATGAATATGAAACCCATTAAAATCTACAATAATTCATTCTAAACATTGAATATTCAGACAGTCCAGTTTGTAAATAAAGCTTCAAGTCTTGTGTTCAGAGACAGTTCAGCCAAAAATGACCATTCTTTCATTATTAACATGTCATTCCACACCAGTGTGTCTTAAACTGTTCTGAAGAACTCTTAGAAACCCTGCAGTTACTAACACTGTACAAGTAGTCTATGGTATTTTGGCAGAAATGCATTTATAAATGTTATTACTTATTAAATATTTGGGGCATACTTTTATATAAAATGTTTTTGTAGTTTCAAGTTTTTGTTTTGGTTTTTTTTTTTTTTTACAAATGTCATAGTTTATTATTTATTGTGTCGTTAGGGTTAATATTAAAAGTTCTTAAAGGTATAGTTCACACAAACATTTGCTCGCCATCATGTCATTCCAAACCTGTAAGGATTTCTTTCTGGACCATAAAAGAATTCAATACAGTAAAAATCAAGAGTAAACTAAATGGTTTGGTAAAATTCTACAAAATGTATGTTGTGTTCAACAGAAGTCATGCAGGTTTGGACCACATGGGAGGAGGAAATGATGACAGAACTTATACATTCTACTTTAAAATCAGTGCTTTGCAGTTTGTTGCATTTGTTGTGAGCTTATTAATATCTATCATTGTATTCTATTTTATTTATTTACTTACTCATCAAAACATTCCTGTGGGAACTAGTGGACCGTATTTGTCCAGGGCTGCATTCTAGCCCCAGTCCAACCCATGAGGGCGAGTAAATGATCCGGACGGGTTCAGATCTGCAGGTCACTAGCGGCTCGTCTGCTGCCACTAGTTAGTGATGCTCGTTGTCTGTTGGGTGAGAAGGAAGGGTTCCCAGTGGATCCGTGCCTCCGTGAGCCGGAACTGGGCTCGGAGTCTGCGCTGTCCGAGCCGGTCCCGTCCGCCGCCACGGGGGATCCAGTCTGGCTGCAGGGGTTATTGTTGGAATTGCTGTTGTGCTCCAGCAGACCGGGAGCGGTGTCCTTGTTCTGCAGGACCTGGATGGGCACGAACACAGATGAGGGGTTCATGAGTGCGGCCGGTCCGTTGCCCTGCTTCTCCAGTAGCGCTGTCGGGATGGTGGCTTTACGGCCCTGTGAGTTCCTCTCAGGTCCTTCCTCATCCCTCAGCGGGGGACAGTAGTCCAGAAGACCCTTCCTCAGCTTCTTGTAGGCCAGGTGCAGGATCTCCAGCAGGCTGAGGAGCAGTGAGGCAGCGGCGATGCCCTGCATGAACACCATGAAGACACTCTTCTCTGTGGGCCTCGAGACGAAGCAGTCCACCACGTTGGGACACGGCTCCCGCTCGCACTTGTACAGAGGCTGGAGCTTGGGCCCGTACAGCAGGTACTGGCCTGTCATGAAGCCCACCTCCACCACGGAGCGGGTCACCACGTGCGCCAGGTATGTGCGCAGCAGCGGGCCCCGGAGTGGAGCCTTGTTCAGCTTCCCCTGCTCCAGCTGCCTCAGCTCCCGCTCCACCCGTCGCCGATGTACGGGCCCAAGCTCTGAGGCCTCGGCCAGCTCCAGCTCGCGCCGCAGAGCCACTCGCTTGCAGTGACGCTCCTTCTCCAAGGCGCGCAGCTGATAGATTGCGTGGCCCATGTAGACGAGTGAGGGCGAGGACACGAAGATGACCTGCAGCACCCAGTAGCGGATAAGCGAGACAGGGAATGCGCGGTCGTAGCAGACGTTACGGCAGCCGGGCTGCTCCGTGTTACAGATGAAGTCAGACTGCTCGTCATTCCACACGTCCTCAGCCGCTACGCCCAGCACCAGCATGCGGAAGATGAAGAGGATGGTGAGCCAGATCTTCCCCACCATGGTGGAGTGGATGTGAACCTCCTCCAGAATCCCTCCCAGAAAGTTCCAGTCGCCCATCCTCACACGGACATCTCTGCCGCTGCAGACACATAAAGCTCTCACAATCTCATAGACCAGAAATACTAAATGAACACAAACACAAAACTAGTCACGAGGGGCTTTTTAAATAAAAGCTAAATAAATATACTTTCCATTGATGTATTTGTACAACGATTTGAAAATCTGAAAATATATATATATATATATATATATATATATATATATATATATATATATATATATATATATATATATATATATATATATAAAATATACAAATATTGATAAAATTGGCTTTTAAAGTTGTGCAAATTACATTCTTAGCAATGCATATTAATAATCAAAAATTAAGCTTTGATACCTAGGAAAATTACAACATACCTTTATGCAAAGTATTTTTTTTTTACTTTATATCATAATGATTTTTGGCATAAAAGAGAATGTTTAATGTTTACCCAAACAATGGCTATTGCTACAAATATAGCTGTGCTGCTGATGACTGCCTCTGCGCTCCAGAGACACAGATAACTCAACACTCACCATTTGAGAAAGCCGGTCCTCTAAATTATATAAAAACGCTGAATGAGGAGAAACTGTCAATCGTTTAATGGCATGATCCAAGTGCATCTAAAAATTATCTGAAAGCAGCAGCTGTATCTTTCATTCGACCGGTCGCTGTAGTTTGACGAATCTAGGTCGCTGCTAACTTTTATATCCTGGCAGAAGTAATCAATGCAATGTGTTGCTGTGGCTCTGTAACGGCCTACGGGTCAACTGGACGACGAGGAGATGGTCCTGATGTAGCGTGACAATCACATAACTTATGCCCCTGGTTTCACAGACAAGACTATCTTACTTCCAGACTACAATCCTAAATCTCTTTCAATTTAAAAAAAAAAAAAAAAAACTTGCAGATTGATCATAAAATATATTATGGCCCTTCTCGTCTTAAGATGGACACCAGGAATGTCCTTTTCTAAAAATGACTTAAATGTCCTAATTGAACTATGACCGAATACAGGTTTATACTAAACATGTGAAACCAGGTCTAGGTTTATTAACGAGGTTCTTCTGTTTCTTAAGCATATGAGTGACCAACAGCGCTGTAACTAGCTCTCCATCCGTTCATGATTATTATCCTAATTAACGATCAATCAGTCATGTCTGATTTCATACATGAACTGTTTTCAGAATCCAATCAAGGTTTTCCCTCAAGCCGGCGTCTGTCAATGTTTTTAAACCCATCATTGACCTATCGGGGCATCTCTCGTCCAATCAGGAGTCCCGTGAGGGGGTGGATGGAGCTGGGTGGTGTGCGAGCAGGTTGATTGATTTTACAGAGGCTCTTCTCTTACACGCAAGCGATGATGATCATCTAATGCTGAAGGGTCACATGGTCAGGGCTAGATTTATTTCACACGTGTGAAAGGGCACTCGTGTAGAAAACACCATAAACCATGTCCTTCCAAACCTGTAGCTTTTCCACCACACAAAAGATAACATTTTGAAAAAAAAAAAAATTATTTTGATACTCCTGCACAAATTTGCGGCATCACTGACTGATCACTGTCGGATTCTTTAGGAACTAAAAATGTTTCTACATGACATCACTGTGAAAAACCCTAAATAACCTGTATTTTAATGAGCAAAAAGCTTTGGTTTTGGAAAACCACGAGGGCGTATAAAAAGATGAAGTCACAACATGAGTCACAAGATTAATTTGTAATTATTAATCCAAACCAAAACCGAAAGCACACATTGTGCCAAATCAATCATAGTTTAGTTCTGAATTATTTAGGAATTGAGATCAGAGGATAAAGTGAAAAATTAACAACAACATACTGATGCACAAGAAATTTATTTCATTCTGAGGTTACATGTAAAAGGCCTGCAAATTTCACAATAAAACACATCTGAGACACTCATGGAAGACCGTTTTTAAATGGATGGCCATTACTGGTCAACTAAAACAAAAATCTCATACAAAAATATTGAGACGATTTTCATCTCTCTTGTAAACTAAAGCGCACAGACATCAGCGCTGACTCTCTGCAGCCGTTAACAGATGCTTGTGCTGATCTGCTCTCCTTAAAAGATATAGACAGATGGCTGTCACTCGCAGACATTCACGCAAACCACGGTTTGGAGGGGCTCTAGTGCCCCCAGGACTTGCGTCCAGCCCAGGAGCGGGAGCGGGATCGGGATCGGGATCTGGACCTGGACCTGGAGCGAGTCTGCGTCTTCTCCTCGGAGACGTCTGGACTCTCTGTGTGGAGTTGGCTGGTTTCTCGCGGGCTGCTGGACTTGGACCTGGAGCGTGACTGAGCTCCGCCCCTGCTCTTGGAGTGGGTGGGGCTTCGGCTCCGGTCACGTGCAGATGGCCTGGACCTGCGGGAGTCACATGATCATGAACAGTCAAATGCTTTATCAGGACTTTCAAGAAAAGCAGAAAAAAAATATCCAAGAAAATCCAGGGATTCTGAAGGATGTTGTTTTGATCCTCACTTAACACTTTTGTGTTCAACAGGAGAAACAAACTAGCAGACTTGGCCAGGGAATAATTCTTATTTTTGGGTGAACCAAATCTTATTAGTGACATAAATCATGTTACCATCCAAAAAAACAGGCTTTCCAGCTAATCTAAAACAACATTTACAGTCTAATAGAGCTCAATTCATTTTAGTTCAGTGTTATCAACCATAATTTTATCAAAATTTTGGTTGATAACACTGAACTAAAATGAACTGATTTCTAAACTGCAGAAAGCATGATTTCTCATGCATTCAGAAGGCATATTCATATTATATATATATATATATATATATATATATTCATTATATACAAGTGCTGGCCATATAATTAGAATATCAAAAGGTTGATTTCACTAATTCCACTGAAAATGTGAAACTTGTGTATTATATTCATTTATTTAGATATTTTAAATGTGAAAATTATAATATTACTTTAGACCAAAACAAAGGGAGGATTTTTAGGAATCTTGGCCAACTGAAAAGTATGAGCAGGTCCAGCACTCAATTGATGAGCGTGGAGTCGGTCAGTCTGTGGCACTGCTCAGGTGTTATGAGAGCCCGGGTCGCTCTGATAGTGGCCTTCAGCTCTTCTGCATTGTTGGGTCTGGCATATCGCATCTTCACAAAACCCGATAGAGAATCAGGCGAGGTCGCTAGCCAATTAAGAACAGGGATAACATGGTGCTTAAACCAGGTACTGCTAGCTTTGGCGCTGTGTGCAGGTGCCAAGTCCTGTTGGAAAATTAAATCTGCATCTCCGTAAAGTTGGTCAGCAGCAGGAAGCATGAAGTGCTCTAAAACTTTTTGTCTTTAGCCCAGGCGAGATGCTTCTGACGCTGTCTGTTGTTCAAGAGTGTCTTGACACAAGGTATGTGACAGCTGAAACGTATTGTACACGTCTGTGTGTAGTGGTTCTTGAAGCACAGACTCCAGCTGCAGTATACTCTTTGTGAATCTCCCCCACATTTTTGAAAGGGTTTTGTTTCACAATCCTGTCAATGGTCGTCTTTTGGACAACTTTCAAGTCAGCATTCTTCCCCATGGTTGTGTAGCCTACAGAACTAGACAGAGAGCATTTAAAGGCCTTTGCAGGTGTTTTGAGTTAATTAGCTGATTAGAGAGGCACCGGGTGTCTTCAATATTCAACCTTTTCACAATATTCAAATTTTCTGAGATAATAAATATGGTGTTTTCATTAGTTGTCAGTTATACATAAGTATTTCATAAGTGCCCATCCAGCCAATCCAACTCGAGAGAAGGGCTTCTAGAAGCGTGGGGTGAAATTTCTCCAGATTACCTCAACAAATTAACAGCTAGAATGCCAGAGGTCTGCAATGCTGTAATTGCTGCAAACGGAGGATTCTTTGACAAAAGCAAAGTTTGAAGGAAAAAAATTATTACTACAAATCATTATTTCTAACCTTGTCAAAGTCTTGACTATATTTTCTATTAATTTTACAACTCACTGTGGTAAATAAAAGTGTGATTTTTTTCATGGAAATCAAACCAAACTTTTGAACGGTACTGTGTGTGTCATACATATATATATATACACACACACACACACACACACACACAGTATGTGATTACGGTGTTGTTTCTGAAGATGATTATCATCATCATCATCATCATTAAGCTAGAATTATTATCCAATATTAGGGCTTATTTGGTTAATTTGATTTATTTTCAGCATTTTTACAGTTGTGCGTTTTAACCAATCACACGCGATTATATTGAGTTTATGAATGCAGCATCCAAAGAAAGGTGTTAAACCACCAGAGTTTTGTTGTTCAGTGTGTGCTTTCTCTTCTGCCCATCATAAAGTAATAAAAACATAAGTTGCTATGAACCGTGGGTTCACTCTCTGGTCTTGAAACCAAGTAAATAAATAACGGTAACAGGTTTCTGCGATCTCACAGGCTGATAATAGGATGATCTGAGCATGGAGTCTCTTGCACAGCACTAACGAGTATCATGAGCGAGTATGAACGAATGTGAACCACGATGAGAGAAATGTCAGAAAATATATGTTTTTGGAAGTTTTTTTAAATAACATAAAATAACAGCAAGTAGTAAGTGAGTGTCCTGTATTGTCCGTGTAAAGCTGCGATCAGTAAAGTCTCACGTACCGGTCATGTTCTGGGCTGCGTCTGCGGTGTGTTCTTCCTCTGGACCTGCAGAGAAAAGCACAAGGTCAGTGTCCTGCTCCACAGACTCAGAAATGCCGTGACGCTCACTTGCTCACTCTCTAGGGCTCTGCGACCGACGACGGCGTCTGTCATAGGACGGGCTGCGTGATCTGCGTCTGTCACGGCTGCGCGAGCGTCTGCGTCGATCGTAGTCCTCATATCGTGAGCTGCGAGGAGACTGACGCTCCTTGGCTTTCATCTGCCCCGGCGCTGACAAACACAAGACAGTCACAACCAGAAACCCACAAATGATGTACTTTCTGGAGTAAGATGTTGACCAGCAGATGATGCTGTACACTTCAGATCATTACACACACTTTAGACTGAAATAATGAAATTATCATTCATAAGACTGGAAAGTTTGAAGCGATTCACAAGTCTGTTCACAGCGAGCTGTGTTTACATTAATCTGAGTCTGGGTGAACTTCTCTTCTTCAACATCGGAGTGTGTGATAAAAGAGTAGAGCGCCATCTGCTCTTCAACCATACGTTAGTAAATTTTACTGATATTTAAATGAGTATATAATTTAGGTTACTTAAAACATGACAATTCTTGATTTTAAGCAAATTTATTAGTGTAATGGCTTGTCCACTCAGGCACTTTGACAGATGTGTGTGTCTCAGCACAAAACATTTTCGGCCATTTCCTTATCTGTAAATGTAACATATTTGTGAAAGCATTTCCATTTTTATCATAAAGGTTTGTCCTGTTGGTAAATTTTACTGAATGAGCGCAGGTGTGGCTGACTGAACAACAAAGAGAGGAGACAAAAACACTATACTGCCAAAAGTATTCGCTCACCTGCCTTGACTAGCATATGAACTTAAGTGACATCCCATTCCTAATCTATAGGGGTCAATATGACGCCGGTGCAGCCTTTGCAGCTATAACAGCTTCAACTCTTCTGGGAGGGCTGTCCACACGGTTTAGGAGTGTGTTTATGGGAATCTTTGACCATTCTTCAAGAAGCGCATTTTGGCTCTCAGTCTCCGCTGTAATTCATCTCAAAGGCCTTCTATCAGGTTGAGCTCCGGACTCTGTGCAGGCCAGTCAAGTTCATGTATTGGTTGTCCTGAAGTATTCAGAGTTCCTTTCACTGGAAATAGAGCCAAGCCTAGCTCCTGAAAAACAACCCCACACCATAATCCCCCCTCCATCATATTTACACTTGGCACAATGCAGTCAGTAGCGTTCTCCTACAACCGCCAAACCAAGACTCATCCATAAGTTTGCCAGACAGAGAAGTGTGATTCGTCACACCAGAGAACGTGTCTCCACTGCTCTAGAGTCCAGTGGCGGTGTTCTTCACATCACTGCATCCGATGCTTTGCATTGTACTCGGTGATGTATTGGATGCAGCTCCTCGGCCATGGACACCCATTCCATGAAGCTCTCTGCGCCCTGTTCTTAAACTAATCTGAAGGTCACATGATGTTTGGAGGTCTGTAACGATTGAAGTTGGCGACCTCTTTGCACTATTCACCTCAGCATCCGCTGACCCCGCTCCGTCAGTTTATGGCCTACCACTTCATGACTGAGTTGCTGTGGAATATTTCATGACTAGATTTGTTGCACAGGTGGCATCCTATCACAGTTCCATGCTGGAATTCACTGAGCTCCTGAAAGCAACCCATTCTTTCACAAATATATGTAAAAACACTCTGCATGTCTAGGTGCTTGATTTTGAAGTGAGTAGAACACCTGCTTTCAGATTATTTGAATGGGTGAGCAAATACTTTTGGCAATATAGTGCATCTGTTGTTGAACATAATATTAAGGTTTAAAAATCAAAACAGTGTACATATTTTAAGAGTAGAAACTGTAACTAGATCCTGCATCGATTCATCGTCACAGCTCGTTTTTTTCAAATACAAAACTCAGACGGCTCACACTCACTCTTGCGGTCTCCCTGAGCAAACTGGATCTCGATCTGACGGCCACAGACCCACTTCCTGTCCAGATTGAGCAGAGCGTCCTCCGCGTCCCGGACATCCTCGAACCAGCTGCGCTGTTAAGGCTTCAAACGAATGGCTTTGTCTCACATGCAGAGACAGACACACACACAGCCAGCCAAATACACACACACACTAATAGGGCTGGGTAAAAAAATATTGATCTCTTTGATTTTAATCGATTCTCATTTTTACGAAATGATGTTGACTCTTAAATGCCAAGAACTGATTAGTCAGGCCTGTTCTCAGTTAAGGGCAGACTCTGCAGAAAAAAACTAAACCAAAAAAAGCTTTTTGATTTATCATGAAGTGTTTTTTTGTAGGCCACTGGAAAGGAAACACCTAAAAAGACACTTAAATAAGGTGCTATGAAAGAAACATTTGTCTCAGACTTCAATAACAATAAATCATTTTAAAGGCGGTTTTCTCAAAGTGAGATATTAATCTGTACTTCAACGGCACTTAAATATGACTGATGGAGTAAGAAGAATTACATTCCTCTGTAAAAACATTTGACTCTAATGTGCCAAAGAAAAAAAGATAACTGAACTCAATTGAAACTGACTTTAATTCAAGTGTTTAGATTTTTGTACGAAAAATTTTGCAGTATTCAAGCAATAAGTGCTGTTTTTGCGGTTTAATGTGGAGTGACAAATTCTGTTTCGGTTAGTCCTTCAACAATGCATAAGCATAAGTTTCTTGGGTGGTTGTTCTGCACGCTTGATAAACAAACTTCAGCTAGTCCAAAACATAGCAGTAGAGTCCTTACTAGAACTAGGAAGTATGATCATATTAGCCCGGTTCTGTCAACACTGCACTGGCTCCCTATCAAACATCGAATAGATTTTTAAAATATTATTAATTACCTATAAAGCCCTGAATGGTTTAGCTCCTCAATATTTGAGCGAGCTCTTATCACATTATAGTCCTGCACGTCCGCTGCGTTCTCAAAACTCTGGCCATTTGATAATACCTAGAATATCAAAATCAACTGCGGGCGGCAGATCCTTTTCCTATCTAGCACCTAAATTCTGGAACAATCTCCCTAACTCTGTTCGGGAAGCAGACACACTCTGCCAGTTTAAATCTAGATTAAAGACACATCTTTTTAACGTAGCCTACACATAACACACTAATACACTTATTATTCAAATCTGTTAAAGCATTTTTAGGCTGCATTACTTAGATTTGCTGGAACCGGGAACACTACTCCTAAAATACGATGTACTTGTGACATCGTAAAAAGAATGGCATCTACGCTAATATTAGTCCTGTCTCTTTCTCAATCTGTTTTCACAGTTTGTATCCAGACTAGATGGTGGATCAGCACCCAGAGATTATGTTCATCAGCGACCAGAACACCTAGATGCGCCCGTCAACAGATCACCAGATCCTGATGCACACACACACTAAGTTTTTTTTCTTCATTCTGTATGGATGGGGTTTTGGTTCTTCTGTCTTCTTTGTTGGGGACACTTAACTTCTAGTGATTATCAGTGAATTGATTCCAGAGACCGTCTCTGCATTTAATAATAAATAGTTCACTCTCTTCATTATACATCCCCGTCATTGTATTCTTTATTTTATTCTGTACAGTGCTTTGATACAACCTGTGTTGATAAAAGTGCTATATAAATAAAAATTATTGATTTAGACAAAATTTCTTTGAGAGATTCCTAAAGTATGTGTTTTCTCTTTTATGACAACAGGTGGTCTAATAAATTAAGCACTGTTTCCATAACATTCAATAAGTTTGTCTGAAGGACATCGAACAAAAGACTTTGTTTTAGTAGTTGTATAGCCTACAAATCACTTTTAACCTTCGATATTACAGTAATGTACTACCAACTGGCTATCATGCATATTTTAGAGATAATTTAGCATGAATTGCACCTGATGTGTATCAATAAAGAATTAAACTAAATTAATTGGTAACTGAATGAAATCACAGCTTGTGAATGAGAATCAAACTGAAATGTTCAGACCCAGCCCTACAAATGAACACAGGCTTGTGTCTTGAATCAGAGGATACTGGAGTTACCTTAACCTTCATCTTTAAGTTCTTTAAAACGCCGCTGCCGCTCGTCTCAGCCCATAATGCCTCTGTCTCTCGGAGCTTTAAACTCTTTGGTTTCTTTCTCTGTCTTGACTTTAGTCCTACTCTACTTGGCTCTGTACCTGTGTCTTTGTGCCGGGCTTCACCAGGGGCCTCCGCTACAAAGTCTGGGCAACAACAGAGAGATATGGATTAAGAGCTGCGGTCAAAGGATATTGAATGTAGGCGAATCCTCGCGGCCGGCGTGAGTAGAAGTCCAGGGGGATGTAGACGTCTGCGACGGGCCCGTATCGGCCAAACTCTCTGCGCAGATCCTCTGGCCTGAACCAGAAATAACATCTCGGGGTCACCAAACCAACCCACGCTGCTGGTTTACTCAGGAGGAGAGGTTTGAAGAGCATAGAGAACGTTCTGCTGAATCTGAGCTCAAACTGATGGTAGCCAGTCAGCAATAAGAGTCAAGGAAAGCATATCAAGCAACGCAGAATGAAACCCTGTGGCTCCTGAGGATATTATATCTAGGTCTTATGAAGCAAAGTGATGATTATTTACGACATTATAACTCTAATCCAGAGACCCAGACATAAGATTATCTAAATGAAAAGAGTACACTAATAAAGTGCTCCATTTTCGCCCACCGATTTTGTACTTTGTATGCTAAAAGTGATTTTAAGTACTTAAGATTACCTAAACTGCATATTTATCATACTGTATCTGTATTTAAAAATGTATTTACCACCTGTAGTACACTTAAACCCATTTTTTGTATACTACAAGTGGTTACTAAATTTGTTAAATCCAGAGCTAATGTGTTAAAAGCGTATTTTAGTTCATATATTTTGTCCCAAAATAGTTGAGTACACTTAGTTGTTCACATTTTAAGTATGAAGTAGTATATTAAAGTACAAAACCAAATAGAGCACTTTAAGTACATGATGGAAGTGTACTTTTTTTCTTTGAATCTTATAGTTTATGTAAAAATACTGAAAAAAAGACCACTTTATATGCTTCAAATATCACATTTTATTTGACTCTGCATTGCAGTAAATGTTGTAAATAATGTTTGTTTATTCACTTCATAAAACCTCAGTGGATCTTCAGGAAACACAGGGATTTGTCTTGGATCGCCTGACATGGATTTCTGGCTCTCAAAACTGTATATAAATTTACACAGAAATGAAACTGAAACTAACATTTACTGATTGTTTTGCTCAATTCATTGCACTTTTCTTTTCCAGAAAAAAAGGAATTTCTGCTCTTATCTTCATTATGCCTCAATGCGTTCCAGAATATTCCTTTAAAACCTGATTTAATCAAAAGTCTTCAAGATATAAAGTAAACATTATTGTCATTATCTTGTCCTTTTATGTGTTATAGTAATACTGCTTCATGGATCAATCTTTCTACAACTTTTATTGCTGCAGAGGAACCAGTGACTATGTGCAAAAAAACCAAACAAAAACAAGCTTAATATCAGAACATCTGATAAATCCGCATACTTTGGTTTCTGAAATGCAACGAGCATATAATGATTACTTTAACAGCTCATGAGTCGAGAAAATAACTATTTTGTAAAAAACAAAAAGAGTAAAACATAAATAATTAAATAGTGATAGTGATGATGATGATGATGATGATAACAAAACGACGCGCGTGAGCTGCGCGCGCGAACCACATTAACCCATTCAAAACATGCAATGTTAGGCATCGGAAATGCTGTATTATAACAGACAGAATAAACATACCTGCTAAGAGATATCAGCTTAATTAACTACAAATATAAGAGATATGTGAGCTCGTATGGAAGCGTGAATGAATAAAGTTTGACTTACCGGGACTCGTCGGAAATATTGCGGACGAACAGAGAGCTGTTCGGCGGTCTCATGTAACGAGACATTATAATTCGAATTAAAGTCTCTTATGTTCGTTAACACTGATTATGAATGACTTTTAAGAATGATTCCTATCTGAAATCTTCCTCGCTCCACGCGGTTCTGTGTCGCTTTTTCTTCGGCGGCATCAAAGCGTTCCTCAGAAGCAGCGCCGCCTAGAGACGCGCTCCAGAACTGCACTGCACGCCTTAAAGGGACAGTTCACCCAAAATGGCAGATCCTGTCATTCATTACTTACACTCATGTTGCTTAAATCAGCGTGAAAGACATCATTAAAACAGTCTTTTTCAGGGCATGGTTCGTCTCGGTACAGTTCACCTTGGAGAGTTTTGTCTGGGTTCAGCACATGGTACCCGGTAATTTATTAAGTACCCACATTTATTAAGTAAGAAGTGAAAATACACCTAATGGAAACACATCTAATATATTTATTGCAACAAAGTTTATACGCTCACATGAGGTGGTTTTTCAGGCAATTTGAACGAGGAATATTTTGTATTTACAGGTCATATGGCATATGTTAAGAGCCATATTATCATACAATCTGATTTTGCTGTGATTGGAATTGAACTGGAAATTAAGTGCTGGTTTGGTCTGGTCAGACTGAGCCTGGTTTCTTTTCTGCATTCTGCATTCTCTGGCTTGCTTGGTCGGGGACACTTAATTTCTATTGATTATCATTGATTTGATTACACATATACTACTTCAACTGATCTCACAGCGTCTCTGAATTCAGTAATGAAATGCCTTTAGCTGTAGATTGAGTGTTTAATCTTATCATTATACATTACTTACACTTTATTCTCCTGTTTGATACTCTTCAGTGTTTTGACACAGTGTGTACTGTTAAAAGTGGTATATAAATAAAAGTAATTGATTAATTGATAATGTAGCAGGTCACCACAAACAAATCAATGCTTGGGAAACATGTCACAGCACCTGAGAACCAGCTTCATCATCACTGTGTTTGTAGTTAGTGCCACTAACCAGACTCAACACAGAACTGAAGTTAAAGCCATCTATAATAATAATAATAATAATAATAGTAGTTACTGGACAAGTCATAATCTATAAATGTTTATTAAATTATTTTAAACTACAGAATCTTGCTATATATAGTCTGATGTCATTATTTTTATCACAAGAAGATTGTTTTTAATAAATATTTCCTCAGTAATTTATTGTAAAAGCTTAAATTTCTTCAGTTCTTAAACTCGTCTGCTCCTCCTGATGAGAGTAGCGCTTCCGGCAGAGAACGTCTAAAGACACAAACAGAAATATTATATAACTATTAGCAGAGATATACTGTATGGGTTTCCATGAAAAGATATAAGGTTCTCTGACCTCGATCATCTCCTCGCCCTGGATCTCTCTCACGTGTGTGAACTTCTCAGATTCGATCACAATCTTCCCGTCGATGAGTCGAGCTGTGGCCTGAAACACACACAGCTCAAAATTGTGCTCAGGAGAGATTAGATTAGATTCAACCTTATTGTCATTTTGCAGTGTACAAGCACAGAGCCAATGAAAGGCAGTTAGCATCTAACCAGGAGTAAAAAAAAAAACTATTATATAAATATAAAATATGTGTATAAATTAAGCTTTAGTACATAGTACAAGTTATAAGGTAGAAGGGCAGAGATCAGCTCAATGCAAATGAATGAAGCGGCATGAAAGGCGTACACACAGAAGGTGCATTATATGGTGAGGTATGTAAATAAATAGCAAATGTTCATATGGCCAATGACCATAGCGTTACTTCAGGAGGTAAAAATGTGCAAAATATCAGAGAAATGTGCAAAATACAGAGAAATGTGCAAAATACAGAGGGAATAATAGGAACACTGTAAGCGTGGAGTGGAGATGTTATTGTAGTGCAGTTGTAACAAGATGTAATGTTCAGTTTACAAACTGCCCCACATTTACAACAAACGTAAGGGTTTCATGTTTTGTGCAGTAGAAAAAGAGAAAAAATATATAAATAAATAATATAAAATTTGCGTCAAAGTGCCCCTATTATGCCATTTTTAAGCCTGCTAATGTTGTTTTGTGAGTCTCCTGCAATACGTTTACATGCATGCAAGGTTAATATAACGCTTTTGTATTCTCTAAATATGTGTTTAACATCACCTAATTTTCCAGTGATTCGTTCGAAGCAGTTTTAGATTCACCCTGTCCTAAATAGTATTGAAAATGACCAACTTCACATAGAATTTAGGACAAGTAGTTGGGAATAGTTGGCACATTGAGGTCTTTCTGAACCCCTCCTTTCCGTGAGAGTACTCCGCTCTGATTGGTCCGATGGCGCAGTCTGTTGTGATTGGTCTACCGCGTCAGTAAAAAGACGAGTTTGTGGGCGGGGTCAACACAGGTAGAAAATCCACATTTTTTGTGAAAATGGCCGCAGCCATTTGTAAATTCTACGGGTATAGCTATTCGTATTTTTAAGAAAATACATTAAAATAACATGATTGGACACACCAATTTTCAATATCAAGCAGCAAAACGAAATGTTTTGTACAGCTAAAAATAGCTGAATGCGGATAAGACCGGAAGCTATATTAATACAATTTACAAATGGCAGCTCCCGTTTTTTGCATCAGGGAAAGCAACTAATGAACCACAAGCCTCACCAATAGACTTAAGGCCGTTAACAGCAGACACGATGACAATAAAGATTATACAAAGTCCACACCAGTCTGTTAATTCTAAATTCAAGCGCGTCTGTCGCTTTAAATTCTCAAGCGCGCGACAGATTGATTCTGATTGGCTGTTAATGTGTTTATCGTTCATCAGATGGAAAAAAAAATCGTTCTTAAAAATGATTCCAAGGATGTCGTTTCTTTGTGCCTTTATCGTTATAGTTGTGGCGTGGTCGCTGAATCTTAAACAGTGACAACGATGTTTAGAACTATATGTTTATCTGTAGCTGAAACGCTATATAAATAAAAGTGATTGGTTGATTGTCGTTAACCTTTTCGTTGTCGTGCTTGGTGTGACCGGAGCTTTACTTCCGCGTTCAGGAAAAAGGTGTAAAGGCAAATATAATTTGAACTAATGAGTCGATTGTTTATTTTGGTAGACAATGACTTTATTAACTGTGCACTTTCGAATTTTCAACTTTGCAGATCAACGGGTCTACATTCATATACAGCTAAATTATTCACTGCACGAAAGGCAATATTGGAAATGGCATTATAGGGTAGCTCCGAGGTTCCGATCCGAATAATGATTCATAAAGCGCTCTAAATCAAATGATTCACGACCCCATTGATTTGAAGATACGAAAAGCGTAGTTTCACCCGTCATATGTTTTTTTTCTCGATCTAATCTTCCTCGAATCACCTTGATCTTCTGCCCGTCCATGGTGTTGAACTCGCTCTCAGTGCCGATGGTGAAGATGTTTGTGTTGCTCCTCAGAGGAGTTTTCACACAGATGATGAACTCATCTCCGTTTTGCTGAATGGTGGTCAGAGGTTTGACTTCATTCATCATTTTGATGTAAATCGTTGGAGCGGCTGCTCATAAAACACACGAAGAACATTTACAGGAATAAACCAGAGAAAAACTACTGAAACACCGCAAAATATGATGTTCTTCCTCAGTGTTTTACATATCTAAAAATCAACAAACATTTATTAGAGAAACAACATAAGTCTTCTCTTTTGAAAAAAAAATGCCAATTTATGGAAGAAAAAAAAAACCCAATTTAAATACAAAACAAGATTATTGTTCTGATCCCCATCAGCAGATAGTTTCTTAATCAATTTTTATACAGTGAACAAGATCTTATTTTTTTGCTCCTTGAACACTAGAGGATGTTTAAAACAAGACTCTGATGAAGAACATTATTTGTGTAAAAGCAGTGACTCACAGACGGCTCTGAGGAACTCCTCTGCGTTCTCCTGCTCAAAGAGTTTCCAGCTTCCACTGAAATCCACAGCCATCCTCAAGCAGCGAACTTCAGATCTGATCCTGAGCTTCGTCACTTGTGTTTGTAATGATTTGTTTAATGAGTCTCAGGAGATCTGAGTGTTTGAGTCTCCACAGCAATGCTTCAGTCTCAGAAGAGTGTTTTTATACACAAACATTACTCTGAAACACAGCAGTGTCTGTAACACCTGAAACACTCGTCCATTAATACTCCCTGAAGACGGAGCAGATAAGACCCGAAGACATCGGTTTAGCTGCATTTGATCAAAAATACAGTAAGAATAGCTTTAAAACAGCTGTTTTCTTTGTGAATATGTGTTGAATTCATTTCTGTGATGTGTAGTTACTCCAGTCTTCAGTCTCACATGATCCTTCAGGAATCACTCTAATATACTGATTTACTGCTCAGGAAACATTTTTGATTATTATAAATGTTGAAAAAAGTTGTGCTGCACAAGATTTTACTGAAAACTGAAAACTTTTATTTGTCAGGATTCACAGATGAATAGAAAGTTCAACAGAACGGCATTTATTTGAAATAGAAATCTACTGTAACAGTGCTCACATGTCGAATTTAATGTATCATTTATGAAGAAATTAATTTTATTTCAGTATAAATATAAAAACTCTGCCCCCAACTGGTGAACAGTAGTGTAAATAAATGACAGCACAAGACTTTGGATGCTCTTCTGATTGTCTCAATAAAAACTCTCCTACAATTGAGCTTCTTCATCTACAATACATAACGCTCAGGAGTCTCTCACACACAGACATGTTCAGGGTCTGTGATGGATAAGCTCCTCGTCCTCCTCCAGAAGATGCTCTGGACCTCGATGAGGCTTCTTCTCCTCCAGAGAGAACTTGACCACGCTGGGCTTACGTCTGATGCTCTCATCTCCAGCACTGACACGCTCAGAGAAGAAGAAGGAGCCGGATCTGAGACGCTCTCCTGACTCCAGCTTTCTCACCGGAGGAGCAGGAACCGTCAGAAAGTGGCTCATCTGTGAGTGTGACACACACACACACACACACACACACACACACACATACTTGATGATCTTAATTTAAATTTGAAACATTAATTAAAGTGCAATATTATTTTTTTAGTGCAGCCTCATTTTAAAACAAAACTGTTGAAATCAGTTGAAACAAAAAATAATGCAATAATTTATAGTAAATACTACAGTTTTTTTAAATCATAGTATAGTGAAATATTTGAACTGAAGTAGTTGTGGTAATGTTATAGTTGATGGTGTAATATGAGAAGTACAGTAAAATATTTCCTGGTTGTTGTGTTCTTGTGTCACTCACCCGTCTCTCCATCTCCTCGCGCTGCTTCTTAAGACGTGTCTCGCTCCAGTCGTCCTCGGCGTCGGGCATCAGTGTGTGACGGCTGTATGAGCGCAACTAACCCACACACACACACACACACACACACACACACACACAATAATAATAATTCAACAATAAACTCACCACAGAACTACAATACACTCTCCAAAATTCACAGGCTAGGGAACACAATGAGTTCAGTTGCCAACACTTTCTGCACTATTTTTCTGTTTTTGTTTGTGTTCTCTGTGTGTGTGTGTGTGTGTGTGTGTGTATGTGAGTGTGTGTGTGTGTGTCTCACTCTTTGTCGTGTCTTCTGCAGGTTTGCTCGCAGAATCTTTCTGATTTCTTCTTCTCGTTCTTTAGAGATGTTGAGTGTTTTTCGGCTGCGCTGCCGTCTACACACACACACACACACACACACACACACACACACACACACACACACACACACACACACATAAATACATGAGATGCAGTACATGAGTGTGGTTCATGTGGGCACAAATGTTTTTAATGACATGGGTATAAAGTGTGGGTGGAGTCATTGTCCTGCTGATGACCCATGACCTCTTGTGGAGATGCAGCTTCCTGACACTGGCCACTATGTTACGCCCTAGAATTATTTGGTAATCGTTAGATTTCATGAATTTTTTTATGTTTCCTGTAAAGTTAGGGTTAGGTATAGGGGGACAGAAAAATTACACCTATGGAGAGATGCCATAAACACTACATTTGTGTGTGTGTGTCTCACGGTGCTGCTGCAGTCACTCCTGTGTGTGTGTGTGTGTGTGTGTGTCTCACTTTGCTGCTGCAGTCACTCCTGTGTGTGTATGTGTGTGTGTGTGTGTGTGTGTGTGTCTCACGGTGCTGCTGCAGTCACTCCTGTGTGTGTGTGTGTGTGTGTGTGTGTCTCACGGTGCTGCTGCAGTCACTCCTGTGTGTGTGTGTGTGTGTGTGTGTGTGTGTGTGTGTCTCACGGTGCTGCTGCAGTCACTCCTGTGTGTGTATGTGTGTGTGTGTGTGTGTCTCACGGTGCTGCTGCAGTCACTCCTGTGTGTGTATGTGTGTGTGTGTGTGTGTGTGTGTCTCACGGTGCTGCTGCAGTCACTCCTGTGTGTGTGTGTGTGTGTGTGTGTCTCACGGTGCTGCTGCAGTCACTGTGCTCAGGTTGCTTGAGCTGTTACTCTCCAGCAGCATCATGGCCTGTTTGAGCTCCATCTTGTTGTAGAAGGAGACGAGCTGTGGCTCCTGCGATCGTTCACCACCGATCAGACAGCGCTTGATGTATCGCTTATTAAAGCGGTTCAGCCTGCAGGTAAACAACAGCAATTAACACATCATTCCAACCCACCTGAGAAGAGTTATACTGAAAAGTAGATTCTAAAATAGGAATGATCTTTTAGCTGAAAACCAAAAATAGAAATGAAGGGAAATTAGGAAGTTTGATTGATGTTTTTAAACAGTCATGATTATATGATAATTAAGCTCAGACATCTCAGCTTAGAATGATTAAAATAGCATTTTATTTTGAAATCAAACACTTTTATTCCAGACTACCCCGTAACCCATGTCTTTTTGAAAGTGCACTGGAACGGCAGTCAAACCCATGACTTATGACGCGTAAACACGTACTAGATCGACGTACTCCCAGTTCATAGCTCTGAGAACACATCACCCATGAAAAAGCATTCTCTGTTTCCCTCAAAGAAAAAGGAAAGCACCTTTGGTGAAACAAATGACTGTAAATGAGCAGAAGTCCCATACAGTCCACACTGGTTTGTTTACATCTAGCTTCACGTAGTTTGACAGGACTTGCCTGGAATGCTACAAAGTCTTGAGTTGTGGTTTAAGTGCTTGGAATACAGAACTAATTTAAAAACTATACTTTGGCCATTTCATATTGTCATATTGATCACAATATTTTTTGAAATATCGCAATATTGATAATATCGTTTCGTCCCTAGTATCATGGGTTAGGGGAGTAAAGGATGATGGGATTTCTGGCTCTGAAACGCACTTGTCTCTCCAGTGATGATGACCGTAGTGTCCACACACACCCTCGATTCCAGCCAGAAGATGCTCTAGAAACTACAGAGAGACAGAACACCATCAGCCGTCAGACAGCAGAGATAACGCTCTCCAGTGTGCTTGAGATCATCACCTGAGTGTGAATCTCCTCATTTATTGAGCATTTGCTTTCCTTTCTCTTCTTTACAGCCAGAAGGTCAACGAGTGGCCGAATCGTCATTCCCTAAAAAAACAGGACAATACTAGATGTCTGCTACAGAAACACAATGGTCATCCTTCAGTGGATTCTCTCACCTGCACAAACACAGTGAAGAAGATGACGGTGATGATGGCCGTCAGGAACATGTCCTTCATGGGAAAGTCATCGTTGGACAGCAGAAACGCTAATGAGAAGGCGATCGCGCCCCTCAATCCCCCGTATGCCACAATAAACTGATCCTTACCGCTCAGCTTTACCATACGGTACTTATTAATGATGAATGTCAAGCCGACCACACCTGCAGGATGAACGAATAAACACACAGTCAACATGAATAACAAACAGATTCATAAACTCAACACTGGACCAGATTCACTGACAAGCTTTCAGCTGGCATTAAAAAACTACTGTCAGGATTTACTAAAGACACAAAAAGACACGGAGACAGACATTGGAGTACCTTTGGAATACCTCAAGGCTCAGTACTAGGACTGTTACTTTTCACTCTTTTACATGTTTTCACATGTCCATTTTAATTGTACAAATTAATATCTTGAGAGATTTTCAAGAAACATGGTGTTAGTATTCACTGTTATTCTGTTATTCATCTCACCTAGAACCCTGGACAGCAGACACAGGAGGATGGTGATAGTTACAAAGGTCCAGTTCCAGGCGTGTGGCCCGGCCACTGTAGACACACCCAGAAAGATGAAGATCAGTGTCTCGCTCACACTGCTCCACATCTTCAGGAAGTACTTGATGGTGGTGTAGGATTTGTGGGAAATGTTGGCCTCCACATAGGGCCGCATAACCACACCACACGCGATGAGCCTGCCAACAAACACAAGCAGGGACTTTTTCAAGAAAACTAGAACACATTACTTTTAATTTTACAAGAAAATATCTGACCTTCTTTTTCATATAAGTAACACCAGTGCAGTAAGTGTGTTGGTGATTTGGAAAACGTATGATATAGTATTATATAAAAAAAATCTCTCTAAGACCCTTCAAACGTTAATTCAAGTTTAATCTAATATTGTAATATCATAATGCATCACGTTTAAAAGCATAAGCGTCTGGGACTCACGCCATGATGCCGGACAGGTGGAAGACCTCGGCTGACAGGTAAGCCATGTAGCTGTAGAGGAAGACGAACAGGGGCTCGATCACACGTGTGTGTGCCGTAAAGCGTGACGTGAAAGCCGCCAGCACTCCGTACACACCACCCACCAGAACTCCACCCAGAGCCACCACAAAAAAACACACCACGCCCAGAAACACGTCGCCCGCCGTCACCTCGCCGGTGTGAGCAAACTCCTCAAACAGGTGATACAGGACCTGAAGGAAACACACAGAAACATCAACAACCACCTCGCTCTAAGTCTACACCTTCCATACCAGCATAATAAGCAAGGCTTTATGATTTGGTAAAAAAAAAAAATTCTATTATTCTAAAAAAAGAAAAATGTAACATTCATTGCACTCCACTGTATATATCTACTGTAAATGTATGTACATATCCATTGAACATACTCTTGTCAATTTGTCTATACATATTCTGTATATCCTGTTTATACATGCCTAACTGTAAATTTCCGTTTCATAGACAATAGCAACCTGTATATTATGCTCTTAACACATTCACCTGTAATTTAATTTATACATATTTATCTCCTGTACATATTACCTGTATGTGCACTTGTAATTTATATTTATACCTATATCCTGCACTTGCTGCTTATTGCACTCCTGGTTAGACCTAAACTGCATTTCGTTACCTTGTACTTGTACATGTGTGATGACAATAAAGTTGAATCTAATCTAATCTAATCTATCTGACCGCTATCAGTTTGTAGCATTAAATGAGGAGGTATCATATCACTCAAAAGTGAAATATGGAGTTCCTCAAGGCTCAGTGCTAGGACCGTTACTTTTCAACCTGTACATGTTACCTCTGGGAGATATTATCAGGAGTCATGGTGTTAGCTTTCACTGCTATGCTGATGATACTCAGCTCTATATTTCAGCGCAGCCTGGTGATACACACCAAATTGAGAATCTAACAGAATGCATAGTCGATATAAAAAGCTGGATGATGAGTAACTTCTTAATGTTAAATTCTGAAAAAACAGAGGTGCTAATAATTGGACCTAAAAACCCCACATATAATAATCTAGAACACAGTCTATCACTTGATGGCTGCTCTGTTAATTCTTCATCATCAGTTAGGAACCTAGGTGTGCTGTTTGACCGCAATCTTTCCTTCGAAAATCATGTTTCTAGCATCTATGTCTTTTAAATTTGCTAATTATTTGAATTATGATCATATTTAAGTAAAACATTTAGTTTTTCAGTCATTTTACAGCGCTAATGTTTTTGTATTCATAATGAATATGTACAATACACATTAAATTGTAAACATACACAGTACAAATTGTGTAGCAATATCCATCGATGCATTGTATGGGTCAAAATTATAGTTTTTTATTTTGTGCCAAAAATCATCAGGAAATTAAGTAAAGATAATTTCCTACCATGAAATTAAAAAACGTATTTTTTTATTAATAATATGCATTACTAAGAACTTCATTTGGCCAATTTTAAAGGTGAATTTCTCAATATATTTCTTTTTTTTGCAAATAGTTGTATCTCAGCCAAATATTGTCCTATCCTAACATACCATACATGAATGGAAAGATTATTTAATATGATGCACAAATCTCAAATAAATTGACTGATTATGACTGATTTAGTATCATATATTAAGTATTTGCAATGGTTTAGCAGCAT
>NW_025048355.1:2762500-2775000 GCF_018831695.1 Puntigrus tetrazona | reverse complement strand
CTGAATCTGATCTGAATCTGCTGTGAGTCTGATCTGAGTGTGTTCTGAGTCTGATCCGAGTCTGCTGTGAGTCTGATCTGAATCTGCTCTGAATCTGCTGTGAGTCTGATCTGAGTCTGCTGTGAGTCTGATCTGAGTGTGTTCTGAGTCTGCTGTGAGTCTGCTGTGAGTCTGAACTGAATCTGATCTGAATCTGCTGTGAGTCTGATCTGAGTCTGCTGTGAGTCTGATCTGAGTGTGTTCTGAGTCTGCTGTGAGTCTGCTGTGAGTCTGAACTGAATCTGATCTGAATCTGCTGTGAGTCTGATCTGAGTCTGCTCTGAGTCTGATCCGAGTCTGAAGGACTGCAGAGGACACTGGAGACTCACCCAAGAGTTGGCCGATGGCTCCCTGATCACACAGATCCTGCTGAAGCGGCTCATGCTGCACAAACACCACAGATCTGAGCAGACGCACACAGTAACGCAGCTGAGCCTTCTTCCCGCCACTGCCATGGAAACCCTGACCTTGCTCACCCAAGGAGTCTGAGACACAACAGAGGAGATCTATCAGTGACAGAGCACTTCAACTTCAAGTGCTTGAAGTAAATGTGTCTTGATTTAAACACGTATAGATATGTGTACCGGAAAATAGAAATACTGAGCAAGGGATTGATTTTTTGCAGTTCAGTTTAATGCCATGACTTTATGAATGTAAGACTGCTGAGGCCTTGTTTTGAGTGTTGAGTGAGTGTTGTACCGTCCTGCAGGCAGCAGTCCAGCAGCAGCAGCAGACAAGTGTTGGCCTGACAACTGATGTATTCGTCCAGCATCAGCGGAGCGAGCGAGCTCAGAGTGGACAGAGCCTGCAGCTGCAGCTCCTCCTGCTGTCTGCACGTCCAGCTGCGTCTGCCGCTGCGCACCGCAGACGAGCTCGGCTTAACAAGCAGCATCAGAGCCAGCATCACACGGCCCTCTCTGAACAACTGCTCAGCACAGAGACAAACACCATCAGCATGTTTAAAGGTCATGAACTGAGAAGTTCTCTCGAGAAGTCATTGTGCTATAAAAGCATCCAGTATGTTTCATAACTAAAACCTTTCTCTTAGACACTCGTGCTAAACCGTGCTGTAAAGTGTGTGGGTGATATCGTCACTTAGGATCTGTCACTTGGCTGCTAATGTCTCCATAGCTTGCTTAAAAGAGAACCATTCGGCCCAATGGTGGAAAAGCGGCTATTTAGAATATATTTCATTTTGATAAAGTGCCCCACGGAAGGAGAAACACCTGCAGAGCGGCCAGATCCTGAGACAGCACAACAATGATGTTCAGCAGGAGCTTCTTCATCTCAAAGTCCTCCTGGCTGAAGGTCAGTTTGAGGTTCCTCACCTGAGGATTGTGGCTCTTCACTAAGAGACACAGGTTTGTGAGGACAGTTCACACCACTGCCAGGAACACTCAATAATCACCGATACTTACGCTCGGGAAACGTGATGAATGGCATGAGATGCTTGAGAAAGCCGCTCTCCTGAAACACACAGATGAGAGCTGCTGCAGTGGAAGAGTTTATAAGGATGATGATGACGATGAGGACGAAGACTTACAATCAAAGGAGCGCCAGGCTTCTCTGAGATCAGAGTCAGCAGCACCAGCAGGTCGTTCCTCAGTTGACGCTCATGATGACGGAAACCGTTCAGAAGCAGGTGGAGGAACGCGTCCTTCAGAGATCTGTAGCACAGAGAGAATCATGGGAGGTCTGAAGGACACTCATCATCACGCTTAGCTCACGTCTGACACACAATCACAGAAAAATCATGTCAATTACATTTTCAGAACACATTACTGTCATGCAAAGAACTAAAGCTTTTCATTTCTGCTGGAACAATGCAAAAAACAACAAACAAAGGATTGTAGTGTAAGGAGTGCTTCTTTATGTGGCACATAGGTTGCCGATTGTGTTTTTATTTTTTAAATATTGTATTTTCACTGTTGTATGCAGAATAAACTGCTGTTTTAAATGACTCATCTGGGCCCAGTAATACAACAGCTAAGTATCTTATATTTTTGTAAACTAGCTATAATATATATATATAAATATGATTATTTATAAAATGTAAAAAAATTAATAAAAGAAAGTGTTAAACATTTTCAAAAATGCAGTGATTGAGCAAAAGAGAAATCTAAATTAAATCAATATTTGGTGTCACCACCCTTTGCCTTTAAAACAGCAGCAATTCTTCTAGGTACACAGTTTCTGAAGGAACTCGGCTGGTAGGTTCTTCCAAATATTTTGGAGAACTAACCACAGATCATCTGTGGATGTAGGCTTTCTCACATCCTTCTGTCTCTTCATGTAATCCCAGAGACACTCAATAATGTTGAGATCAGGGCTCTGTGAAGGCCATTCCATCACTTTCAGTACTTCTGTCTACTTAGGACTCTTTCTTCAGCTTGACGTCATCCCTTACTTCCAGTTTCTACCACCAGGTTGGGTGTTACCGCCACAACAGACATCAGAGACCTTATGGCCACAGCTCCAAACGACAGCATCGACAGTGGAGGCAGATAACATAGTCCACTTTGACTCAATGTCTCCAACCTCCCTCGTGATCCGATCAAAGCTCTGCTGAGGTGGGAGCTGAAGACCTCCCTTCCAAACGTTCCCAAAAGACCCTCACAGTACGTTTGGGCCTACCGAATCTGTCCAGCTTCCTCCAAAACACTGCTCAGGTTCAGATCAGGAGGGCTCTTCATCCCAATCATGCCTCTCCAGGTGTCTAGCATCGCCCCCCTCTTATGAGCTTTGAAGTCCCCCAGCAGAACAACGAAGTCTCCAGTTTGGAGCAGTTTTGTTTTATGAAGCAGTATGGCTACAGTATTGATACTGACTAATCTCGTGGTGTGTTGGACTCACGCGATGCAGTCGCTGCTGCTGAGCTGTGAGGTCACTTCCTGTCGAGAGCCGTTCTCCAGCAGGTTCCAAAGGATCTCGGAGGATCTGAAGAGCAGCTCTCCAGACGGATCACCCTCACTCATGTGGAAGCAGATCTTGTGTGCGGCCCGAGCTCTCAGCATCAGATTACAGTTGACTTCTATCAGAAATCACAGACAGATTCAGACAGAGCCTTGATGCTCTGAGAGCGAGCGGAGGCTCTGATTGGTTCTGACTGATCACCTGATGATCTGGACAGGATCTGCAGCGTCTGCAGGAGACGCAGTTTGACCGGAAGCTGCTCCTCCGTCAGGGCCAGAGACATGACCAGCGTCTCAGAAATACCACTGCGCTCCAGCATCAGAGATCTGTAGTCCAGACGGGCAGGAGAAAGACCTGACACACACACACACATCAGTACACACACACACACACACACACACATAAACACATTTACCTAGATATCTAAATGGGGACTCTCCATAGGTGTAATGGGTTTTAAACTGTACAAACAATATTTTCTATTGTCCTACACCAACCCTCCACCTAAACCTACACTTACAGGATACATTTTGCTATTTTAGATTTTTAATACACTGCATTCTGTGTAATTTATAATTGTTTCCTCATGGGAACCAAAAAATTGTCCCTACAAGGTCAAAAGTTACTGTTAAAAGTTAATACAAAAGTATTACTATCTTTGTGATAGATACCTGGTACATACACACACACACATCTATACGCACACTTATACACACACACACGTCTCTCACCATCAGAGCTGTGTGTGTGTTTGTCGCGGCTGTAGAAGGCGATCACAGTGGAGCAGATCTGAAGACGTACCTCCAGCAGCGGGATCCTCATCAGATAACCTGTCGTCACACACACATTATATAGAAGGGCTGCTGTGTTTGATTAGAGCTGGAGCTAAACTTTGCAGGACTGGACGCTTCTGTTATAGAGAGAAAATGCCCCGGTGGCCACACTAATCTCCCCAATAGATCAAGTGCAGGAGGAGGCCATCTCTCACACCTATATGAAGCCTATACCAGCCTTCTGAAGCGTGAGCCAAGGTAGCTATAGCTTCTACTAACAGAAGAGGCAAAGAGGTCGACCTCTGCCTTCCTGAAGAGAACCCAGAGTTCAGAACCGTATGAGGATGGGATCAAATATCACCACAAAAGTCAAAAAGAAATTATAATTTGCATAAACATTAACCCCAAAATTCTAAATTATTCAAAACCCGCTTTAGTTTATTTATTTTTTATACAAAAAAAGGTTTTCTCCTTATCAAGGCTGCATTTATTTGATCATGAAATAATGAAATATTATTAGAATGTAAAAAACCCTGTTAATATGATCCTTCAGAAATCATTCTAATTTGCTACTCTAAAAATTATTTTCTGATTATTAACAGTGTTAAAAACAGTTGTGCTGCCCATTATTTTTGTGGAAACTTTGATACATTTACACATGAATAGAAAGTTCAAATAGAAATAGAAATCTATTGTAACATTCTAATGTCTTTCCTGTCACTTTTGATCTATTTTATTCATCACTGATGAATGAAAGTATTATTTTCTAAGCTCACCCATCTGAGACACACAGTCTGTCACCACAGAGGCGTAGCTCATCTCATCAGATGCTTTCTCCTTCAGGAAGGGAAGACTTGAAAACAGAAAGGACTGATGAGTTCAGCTCACTGCACAGGGGCTGTAAAGATTACAAAGACTGATCTCAGACCTGCTTATCTGAAGGAAATCACAGAGGATTCGGGCATACTCCGGATGATCAGACACTCTTTCAGCACAAAGATTTATAATCTTAAACACGTCGGCGAGGTCCTTCAAAAGCTGGACGAGGGCGCTTTAAGGAAAGTGTTAATCATCATCATCATCATCCTCATCCTCATCATCACAGGGTTATTCCACTGAGCCTCACTGAGCGTCATGCGGTGCGTCACAACAAACATCAGCTAATATCTGAAGCTGGAAAATGCTGACTGCTGTAAACTGAGACATCAGGGACCGTAGTATCCTAGAGCACTCTGACATCAGCAGGAATGATTACTGACTGTCACACGCTCAGGTTTCCACCATCTGCACATCATTTATCAATAACTCCCAACCTAAACTATACATCCATTTTATCTGATCAGCTGAAGAGTTGTACTTAGTTCCCCCAGTATTTTGATTTGGTCATGGGCTTTATCTTTTCTGCAATATAATATAATATAATATAATAAAAAAAATTCTGGGTTGGATCTTAGACTAGTAAGTATATAAAACAAAGACTGCAAAAAGAAATAAATCGTCTTATTTATATACTTCCGTTTTTGAATCACATTTTCTTTTATAACACTTTAATGTAGTCATGATTATGGCAGTGTCCTCTACATGAATCTTAAGGATACAAATCCATGCTGGCATTGTTTTACCACCTTCTTCAGGATGAAAATCTGCCTTTCTTTTAACGAGGACTGGAAACGAAGGAGAGAGAAAGTGAATGAACGCTACTAGTGTTACTAGCGACTCATTTCATTGACTTTTATGGGGATGTCATTAAAATATCACCTATATATACATATTAGAAGTAGTTTAGATACTTCTATCTGTTAAACAGATGTATTATTTATGTGTGTGTGTGCATACATACACACACACACACACACACACACACACACACACACTAGTATGTATTATATATTAGGACCTATTCGCTGCACACTAGTATGTATTGATTAGCTACTAGTAAGAATTCAATAGATACTAGTTCACATTGTTTTAGATACTAGTATTTATTCTAGTGTTAAGTCTTCTCAGTGATATCTTTTGATTGAACTCTACAGTGGTCATTCTAGCTGGTTAAAACATAACACAAGAAAAACAATTTTTGTGACTAGTAATATTTGTTACTATTAACAATTACAAAGGGTACTAGTGTCAAATAAGTAGTACTAGTCCCCAGTGAATCAATCTATCAATCAATCACTTCTTATATCTATAGCACTTTTAACAACACAGACTGAACAGTGAACAGTATCAAATATAAGAATACAATGATAGGGATTTATAATGACCAGATTGAACAATTTGTTATTAAATTCAGTAAATAATAATATCTATTAAATACATATTTTATTTAGTAACATTTGGTTGACTTTTACATTTAGAATCTTCAGAAAGTTTGTAGAAATAAGCACTACCTAAAGAGCAAGTTCTAGTAGCGTGGAAATAGAAAGTGGATTCACTGAAAGTTAAGAAGTCTTACCGAGAGCGGGTCCTGAAGCAGCTGAAGCGCTCGAGAGAGATCGGTGAGCCTCGGAGCCTGAAAAACAGCGGAGAGTCAGAGACAGACAGGAAGAAACGAACCGCGAGAACCGCGGAGAAACACGGAGACAGCGGCGGAGACACACACCTCGGGCCGCGGCTTGCTCTCGCTCCTCCGCGCGGGTTTGTGGATGAAGCCGCGGGCGTGCGGCGCGCTGGACAGCATGATCTACAGCTCGAGTCCGTTCATCTCACCTGCATCATGACAACAGGACGCGCTGCAGTCGCCATGGTAACGCGCGCAGCTTCCGGAGCGCTGCTCTGGGACGAACTTCCGTTTCAGAGTGCCGAACTCGTCGTGTCAGTTTTTTAATTACTAAAGAAAAACATCAAACAGCTTATAAATAATGCTAGCTCCTACATGCCCTGCATCCGTGCAGTAGCGATGAAGTTTAGGCAGGGACTTTTACTTTGGTTTTGTGTTGTCAAGCGCAAGAGCGGAAATGAGGTCATGAGTTTCCTGCAGATGGGGCAGAATAAACGATGCTGTATATATGTGTTTCGTTAAAGAACAAAGAAGGAACTGTTCGTCTAATTAAAGAATATAGAGTCAAGTATTGAGTGGTTAAATCGAAACATCGCTATCAATGCTGGCGGACTCAGGTGAGACTCATTTAACCGCATTCAGGATATTGTGTCATGTGAAGGAGAGACTCATTGTGTGTGTGTGTGTGTGTGTGTGTGAGAGAGAGAGAGAGAGAGAGAGAGAGTGTGTGTGTGTGTGTGTGTGTGTGTGTGTGTGTGTGTGTGTGTGTGTGTGAGAGAGCGAGAGAGTGTGAGACAGACAGAGTGAGAGTGTGTGTGTGTGAGAGAGAGAGAGTGTGTGTGTGAGAGAGAGAGTGTGTGAGACAGAGTGAGAGTGTGTGTGTGAGAGAGAGACAGAATGAGAGAGAGAGTGTGTGTGTGTGTGTGTGAGAGAGAGAGTGTGTGTGTGTGTGTGTGTGTGTGTGAGAGAGAGAGTGAGAGAGAGACAGAGTGAGTGTGTGTGTGAGAGAGAGAGCGAGAGAGTGTGAGACAGACAGAGTGAGAGAGACAGAGTGAGAGAGTGTGTGTGTGTGTGTGTGAGACAGAGTGAGAGAGTGTGTGTGTGTGAGAGAGACAGTGAGAGAGTGTATGTGTGAGAGAGAGAGAGAGTGTGTGAGAGAGAGACACAAAGTGAGTGTGTGTGTGAGAGAGAGACACAAAGTGAGTGTGTGTGTGTGTGTGAGAGAGAGAGTGTGGGACAGAGTATGAGTGAGAGAGAGACAGTGAGTGTGTGTGTGTGTTTGAGAAAGAGAAAGTGTGTGTGTGTCTTGTGATTGTGTGTGTGTGTGTGAGAGAGAGAGAGTGTGTGTGTGTTTTATAAATGTGTTTTATGAGTATGTGTGCTTTGTTAATGTGTTGTGTAACGAGTGTGTGTTATGACTCAATGTGTGTATATCATGACTGTGTATGTATCATGTGTTTATATATTTATGGTGTTTATATATGAGTGTGTGTGTGTGTGTGTTGAGCAGGCGGGCGGTGCCGGGGAAGAAAGCGGTCAGCAGCAGCAGTGGGTGGGCCAGACTCTGGTGGGCGGGGCCGCAGCAGCACACCTGCAGCACAGGTGAGAGAGACTGCAGTGTCTACAGAACTCCTCTTTGAGTATGTGTGTGTGTGTGTGTGTGACTGTGTTTGTGTTGCAGGCGAGACGGAAAGCACCAGAGGCTGGAGAAGAAGAGGATCAGTCAGAGAAGAAATTCAGAAAGTGTGAGAAATCCGGATGTCCAGCGACGTACCCCGTGTGTTTCGCCAGTGCGTCTGAGAGGTGAGTGTGTGTGAGCGTGAGTGAGAGTGCGAGGGAGTATGAGTGTGTGTGTGTGTGTGTGAGAGCGTGAGAAAGGGAGTGTGTTTGTTTCTCTCTGCTCTATGTAGTATAAAGTGTGTCTTCTCTTCAGGTGTGCTAGGAACGGTTACACGTCTCGCTGGTATCACCTGTCGTGCGGAGAGCACTTCTGTAACGAGTGCTTCGATCATTACTACAGGAGGTGAGTGAGTGCTGTTGCTAACGAGACTAGCGCCTGCTGCACGTCACGCTAATCACGCCTGTGCTCCTGCAGTCACAAAGACGGATACGAGACCTTCTCCTCCTGGAAGAGGGTCTGGACCAGCAATGGGAAGAGCGAGCCCAGCCTTAAAGCCTTCATGGCCGACCAGCAGCTGCCCTACTGGGTGAGACGCCTACATAGACAACACCCTTCACAGTCAACATCAGAATAATCCAAACTGAACGGTGTTCATGCAAAGCAGTGCGTTCTGATGCTTACTAACACTTTACAGTACGGTTTCAACTGCACTAATAAGTGTCCTAGGTTCACAATTTCTTACAAATCCATTTTGGGAGAAATTGTGAACTTAGGATATTTGAATTTGTGACGATCTCAACTCACCTGTAAAGTTTGTGACATCTGCAAACAAATTTGAGGCACAATGTAACAGTAAATAACAGCTATACAGACCCAAAATAATGATAATAATAACAATTAAAAAAAAGTATATATCATTGAAATGTGTACATTTTGCAGACAAATTTATCTGAAGTTATTAAACATTATTATTATTATTATTATTATTTCACTGTAATCAAACCCATGAACAAAAGCACATTGAAATAAGTAATCATAATAAAAGGGTTAATGCACTGTAAATTAACTATGAAGACCGTATTCTTTCTTGAAAACCGATATTGATAGGTGCTGTAACGATGTATTATTAGTTGATGTTGATGACTGAGGATCTCACTGGTGTTTCTCAGGTTCAGTGCACTAATGCTGACTGTGGGAAGTGGCGTCAGCTGAATAAAGAGACACAGCTGACCTCGGCGCTGGCCTCGTCCTACCGCTGCGGGATGAAGCTCAACAGCGTGAAGGTAAGCAGCTCCACTGATGCTCTGGAGCCGGAGCCGGAGCCGCTCTCTCACCCGTGTGCTTGTGTTCTGCAGGTGGAAGGAAGTGATGCGTGCTCTCAGCCGGAGGACGTGGTAAAACATCAGCCCTTACTTCTCAGCTGGTCTCAGCGTGGTCTGAGATCTAACAGAAATGTGTTTGCTTGACAGGCGACGCACAAAACATCTACCTAATGACTAACTAATGCATGACAAGACTAGATGACCATTCATATGAATTAGTGTCACAGAAAAGGCTTGATTGGATCAGTGGGCGGGGCTAAAAAGGCAGTGATGTAGAATCGGTGGGTGGAGCTAAACAGTGAATGAAGAATCAGTGGGTGGAGCTAAACAGTCAAGGAATAATCAGTGGGTGGGGCTAAACAGGGACTGAAGAATCGGTGGGTGGGGCTAAACATACATGACAAGTTCTCCGATTCAAATTAGCAGGCAAGTTTTGATACTGTTTTACCTTCATATAAACAAGTCATTTGGTAGAATCTGTGGGCGGGGCTTAGCAGGCAGTGATGTAGAAGCAGGCGTTGCTGATCTGTGGATGCGGGGTTTTCCACATTATTACATCATAGAGTAGAACATTTCACAAGCTTAGCTTAGTTTAGCAAAATCTGAGCAAGTCATAGCATTTTTGCTGTGCTGTAATCTGATTGGTTGGATGATCTGTTTGTGGGAGGCTCTGATGGCTCATCTGGTGTGTGTGTTCAGCGGGTGTCCGGTGTGACGGACAGCTGGTGGCTCTCTATGCTCATCCTGCCGCCACTGTTTAAGGACAGTCCGGCCAGTCCCTTCCTCTCCGCTTATTACCCGGACTGTGTGGGCATGAGCCCGTCTGCTTCACCCGAGCACCGCAGAGCTGCTCCGCCTCAGAGTGAGTCATTACTGCATCCTTCTACTTTCAGGAGCAACGTGGTCCAATTATTATTATAATACGTGCGTTTGATAACCTAATACAGACACTTCAGGCAGAATCAATGTTTTTTTCATGCACTGGTCGATTTTGGGGAAAAAAAACATAAAAAAGTGCACATTGCATCCTTTTTTTATTGCACTTTATCTATTGGCTAATCATCTATATTTCAACCTTTTTAAAGAGTTTTTCTCTTTGTTTTTATTTTCTTGTTAGATTTTTGACACAAAATAAAAATTTACAATGCATTGCTGAATTTAGCTACAAATACACCTAAAGATTAAACGGTTGCCGACGTGGCCTACTGCTTAGAGAGATGGATCTGTAGTGAGGTTTAAGTCTCAGATCTGGCAGGGATTGTAGGTGGAGGGAGTGAAGGTCCAGCTCCCTCTTCACCTTCAATACCACAAGTGAGGAGAGACCTTTGAGCAAGAACTAAACCCCCAGCTGCTCCACACGTCTCCAGGTGTGTGTTCATGGTGTGTGTGCACATTAGATGGATTACAAGCAGAGCCCATCACTCCACCTGTGCTGTTTTTGACTGCCTTAGAGCTTGTTTTCTGTCAGTTGACAGGATTTTCAGATTTATGCTTAATTTGCATATTTAAACAAAGCATGTATAATACAAAACAGTTTTTTTATTGTGTTGAATCGCTGATAATCTGTGCTGATATATATTAGTTCACATGTTTACGCTGTTCACCTGTTTTTCTTGTTTTAAGGGTTTACTGAGCAGATATTGGCTTGTATTTGACTTTAATTTTGATGGTGTGTGTGTTCATCTGTAGTCCCCGGACTCTCGCCCTATTTCCAGCCCTTCTATCAGCCGAATGAGTGTGGGAAGGCCCTGTGTGTCAGACCTGATATGATGGAGCTGGACGAGCTGTACGAGTTCCCAGAGTTCTCCAGAGATCCCACCATGTACCTGGCTCTGAGGAACCTGGTGCTGGCAGCCTGGAACCGTGACTGCAAGGTGCCTGATGTTTGCTTGCCTTTTAGTTACTGCAGCGGTGTGTGTGTGTGTGTGTGTGTTGGCTTTCTGCTCATTATCATGTTTGTGAGCAGTGCAGGAGATCTGAGCAGGTCTGGGCTTGTGTGACTGTGTCAGAGCAGATGAAACCTAGAGGATCTTGTTGATGAGGTCTCTCTCTCTCTCTCTCAGGAGGTTCTGACGCTGCAGAAGTGTGCTCCTCATGTGATTGTACGTGGGCTGGTGCGTGTCCGCTGCGTTCAGGAGCTGGAGCGGGTCCTGTACTTCATGACCAGGAAGGGCCTGATCAACACCGGAGCACTGCAGATTAAGTCCTCGCTGCTGCCTGAGTCACAGCACAATGTTAGACAAATACACTCGTTCTGTCTTATAGTCATTAAACCTCTCGTTACAGTCATGAAGACTAATGTGTGTCTGTTCAGAAGGTGCTGGTCATCGGAGCAGGTGCCGCAGGGCTCGCTGCTGCAAGACAACTCCAGAACTTCGGCATGCAGGTACAACACACACAAACCAGCAGAAGCACTACTGCACATGGTTGACTTTATTCTCAGTATATAAAATTATTATAATAAATGTATTATTTATTATTGTCTGGCCAATCAGAATGAAGAGTCTGTTTATGAACTTTCTTTTGTCGGTGGTTTTGTTTTTATGGTCTGTTCTCTGATTGGTGGACAGGTGGTGGTTCTGGAGGCAAGGGAGCGAATTGGGGGGCGGGTTTGGGATGATGCGTCGCTGGGCGTGACGGTGGGCCGCGGAGCTCAGATCGTCAACGGCTGCGTCAACAACCCCATAGCCCTGATGTGTGAGCAGGTAAAACACACACACACACACATTCTCGCTCTCAAACACGCGCGCACACACACATACACACACTGACCCACTCTCTTTCTCTCTCACTCACTCACTCACTTACTTTGACACACTCTTACTATCTTATACATGCACACTCTTAAACTCTCACACACTTCTGACTCTTACCTTCGCTCGTGCACACACACACACACGCACACACTCTCACTGTGGTTTGGAGTGTGTGTGTGACCTCTCTGCTGTGCTTCTTCTGGTGTTGAGGTGGGTCTGCGGATGCACACTCTGGGCGTCCGCTGCGAGCTCATTCAGGAAGGTGGACGTGTCACAGACCCAGCTCTGGACAAACGCATGGACTTCCACTTTAACGCTGTGCTGGACGCTGTATCCGAGTGGAGGAAAGACAAGGCGCAGTCCCAGGATGCACCACTGGGCGGTTAGCCGGATCCACATCATGACATCATTAGCTGATCAGTGACACAAATGTGGTTTACTTCTGCTAAATGAATCAAGATTTAGAACAATGCCGTTAACTGTGAGAAGAAGGTCTTCTAGAAATCGTAGTTAGTTTTAGTTAATGTTAGTTAACGGTAGTTGAATTAACTATAGTTTTTGGTTAATTGTGTTAAT
>NW_025048355.1:2690000-2755000 GCF_018831695.1 Puntigrus tetrazona | reverse complement strand
CGGGGGACAGTGCCTCTGGACTGGCAGGTTTCAGGTTTCGTCCTGGACGTGGAACACTGGACCAGCTCTATACCCTCTTTAGGATGCTGGAGGGTTCCTGGGAGTTTGCCCAACCAGTCCACATGTGTTTTGTGGATTTGGAGAAGGCATTCGACCCGGGTTATTCGCGGTATCCTGTGGGGGGTGCTCTGGGAATATGAGGTAAGGGGCCAATTGCTAAGGGCTGTCCGATCCCTGTATGATCAGAGCAGGAGCTTGGTTCGCATTGCCGGCATTAAGTCAGACTTGTTCCCAGTGCATGTTGGACTCCGACAGGGACAGGATTTCTAGGCGCAGCCAGGGGCCGGAGGGGGTCTGGTTTGGTAACCACAGGATAGCTTCTCTGCTTTTTGCTGATGATGTTGTTCTGTTGGCTGCATCTGGCCAAGACCTACAGTGTGCGCTGGGGCGGTTTGCAGCTGAGTGTGAAGTGACGGGGATGAGAATCAGCACCTCTAAGGCCATGGTTCTCAGTCGGACAAGGGTGGCTTGCCCCCTTCAGGTTGGTGGGGAGCTCCTGCCTCAGGTGGAGGAGCTCAAGTATCTTGGGGTCTTGTTCACGAGTGAGGGAAGGAGTGAGGGAAGCTCTCGATTTACTGGTCGATCTTCGTTCCTACTCTCACCTATGGTCATGAGCTTTGGGTCATGACCGAAAGGATGAGATCCCGGATACAAGCGGCCGAAATGAGTTTCCTCCGTAGGGTGGCTGGGCGCTCCCTTAGAGATAGGGTGAGAAGTTCAGTCACTCGGGAGGAGCAGCTGCTCCTCAACATCGAGAGAGGCGCGTGTGCGACTGTGTGTGTGTGCGTCTGTGTGTGTGTGTGTTTGTTTGAGTGTGTTAAAATTGCTGACTAATGCTAAACGTAAATTCAGTAAGATTGTTATTCACATCGGCACTAATGATGTTCGACTTCGCCAGTCAGAGATCAATAAAAATAATATTAAAGAGATGTGAGAACTCTCAAGCACGATGTTGGACAATGTAATCTGCTCTGGTCCCCTTCCTGCTTACCGGGGTGATGAGATTTACAGCAGACTGCTGGGTCTCAATGGCTGGATGTCTAAATGGTGCCCGCAGAACAACATAGGCTTTATAGACAATTGGATGAGTTTCTGGAGCAGACCTGAACTGTTGAAAAGAGATGGTCTTCATCCCTCCTGGGGTGGTGTCGCTCTTCTATCTAGAAATATGGCATATAGTCTTAGAGCTGACTGTGTCTGTTCCCCGAATTAGAATACGCAGAGAACGTCCAAACCAAATTAAAAGCAACAATTTAATTGATGTTCAACAAATAAACACTATTTATAAGACAAAGAAGCAAATGATAAAATGTGGCTTGCTGAATATAAGATCCCTTTCCACAAAAACACTTTATATAAATGATTTGATCAAAGATCAGAACCTAGATTTGCTCTGTTAGTACTGGCCACAGATAAAGCCTTAATTGTTGGTGATTTTAATATCCATGTTGATAATAAAAAGGCGCATTAGGATCAGCTTTCTTAGACATTCTGAACTCCGTTGGGGTTAGACCTACTAATGTCTGGACCTACTCATTGTCGAAATCATACTCTAGATCTAATACTGTCACATGGAATGGATTCTGCAGCAAAGTGATGATATTTCAGATTACTATCTAGTCTTGTGTGAACTCTGTATAGTTAAACCTGTAAACTCTGCACCTTATTACAAGTATGGTAGAACCATCACTTCCACCACAAAAGAATGCTTTATATGTAATTTTCCTGACTTATCTCAATTCCTTAGCACATCCAATACAACCAAAAACTTGATGATATAACAGAAACTATGCACTCTCTTTTTTCTAGCACTTTAGATACAGTTGCTCCTTTACACTTAAAAAAGATAAAAGAAAATAATCTGACTCCATGGTACAATGAAAACACTCTAAACACCCTAAAGAGAGCAGCCTGGAAAATGGAGCGCAGGTGGAGAAAAACTAAATTTTTTAAAACTAAAGTATTTCGTATTGCCTGGCGGGAGAGTATCCTGTCATACAGAAAAGCATTAAAAATTGCTAGATCTGATTATTTTTCATCTCTTTTAGAAGAAAACAAACACAACCCCCGGTATTTATTCAATACAGTAACTAAATTAACGAAAAATAAAACGTCAACAGGTGCTAACATTCCCCAAGAGTATAGCTGCAATGAGTTCATGAATTTCTTTACTTCTAAGATTGATACCATCAGAGATAAAATTGTAACTAACCAGCCGTCAACTACAGTTTCACATCAGATAGTGAGCTTTAGAACCCCTGAGGAAAAATTACACTCTTTCTCTATTATAGGAGAAGAAGACTTGTACAAACTTGTTAAATCATCTAAACCAGCAACATGTATGTTAGACCCTGTTCCATCTAAACTATTAAAAGATCTGCTTCCAGAAGTCATAGATCTTATTTTGAACATTATTAATTCATCATTGTCATTAGGATATGTTCCCAAAACTTTCAAACTGGCTGTAGTTAAACCTCTCATTAAGAAACCACATCTTGATCCCAAAGACTTAGTAAATTACAGACCAATCTCTAATCTCCCTTTTCTGTCAAAGATACTAGAAAAGGTAGTATCCTCACAACTGTATTCCTTTTTAGAAAAAAATGGTGTCTGTGAGGATTTCCAATCAGGTTTTAGACCGTACCATAGTACTGAGACTGCTCTCATTAGAGTTACTAATGACCTGCTTCTATCATCTGATCGTGGTTTTATCTCGTTATTAGTGCTATTAGATCTTAGCGCAGCATTCGATACTATCCATCACAACATTCTCTTGGATAGACTAGAAAACTATGTTGGCATTAGAGGAAGCGCCTTAGCATGGTTTACATCATATCTATCTGACCGCTATCAGTTTGTAGCATTAAATGAGGAGGTATCATATCAATCACAAGTGAAATATGGAGTTCCTCAAGGCTCAGTGCTAGGACCGTTACTTTTCAACCTGTACATGTTACCTCTGGGAGATATTATCAGGAGTCATGGTGTTAGCTTTCACTGCTATGCTGATGATACTCAGCTCTATATTTCAGTGCAGCCTGGTGATACACACCAAACTGAGAATCTAACAGAATGCATAGTCGATATAAAAAACTGGATGATGAGTAACTTCTTAATGTTAAATTCTGAAAAAACAGAGGTACTAATAATTGGACCTAAAAACCCCACATATAATAATCTAGAACACAGTCTAACAGAGTGTGTGTGTGTGTGTGTGTGTGTGTGTGTGTGTGTATGTGAGTGTGTGTGCATCTGTGTGAGTGTGTGTGTCTGTGTGTGAGTGCGTCTGTCTGTGAGAGTGTGTGTGCTTCTGTGTGTGTGTGTGTGCCTGTCAGTGTGTGTTAGTGTTTGTGTGTCTGTCTGCATCTGTGTGTGTGTATATGTGTGTGCACGTGTGTGTGTGTCTGTGTGTATGTATGTGTATGTGTTTGTGTGTGTGCCCGTCTGTGTGTGTGAGAGTGTTTGTGTGCATCCGTGTGTGTGTGTGTGGGCGTCTGTGTGTGTGTGTGATGTGGGTGACCTGCTGTCATGTTACTGATGGATCTACATTCCAGCGCTGCAGTGAGCCAGTGAGAACACATCCAGATGAGCACCTCCCAGTCTGCACACTACTGAGGGTGTGAGAGTATGTCAGAGTGCTTCCACATGCTTTCTTTGCGTTTCCTGAAGACAGACCTCCAGCTTATAATGACTGATTAATATTTCATTCATTATCAAATGATTTCAGCTGCTGATTCTGTGTTCAGGGGTGTTTTCTTGATTATTACTTTGGATTTGGGGATTTGTATTTCAGGACAATTTTTGTACTTCATTACAAAAATGTACATTACTTTTGCTCATTACAAAAACAAATGTTTTTGATCAAAATATTTCAACTTGAAAAGTTCTTGTGATTTTTGCATTTTTACTGTATCTTACACACATGGCCGCTCAAGAGAGCTTGTCTCAAGAGAACCAGTGAAGTTAGTTTTCATGCATCAAGCACAGGTTTCAGCTTCAGTCGTAACTCTTATCAGGATAAATACTGGCTCCAAATCTGAGGAAGCATCCTGAGGTGAGGCAAAGATGCTAAAGAAAGAAAGTCACATGTGTACGGGACAGCATGCACGTGTAAAGTTTTCTTTAGTTTTTTCTGTTGTTGCAGTAGTTTTGTTTTCTACCTTTAAACAAACCATTTTACGACTGTCTGACAAAATATTTTATGCTGTTTTTTTAAAGCATTTTTCATATTTTTTGCATTGAAGAATTGTTCAATATTATATTTTTGCCTCTACATTTTGGTTTCTACTTTATTCTAGTTTTTAATAAGTATTTTACTTCATAAAATGTTTACTGGGTGTTTGTACTTTCACTTGAGTATAATTTTTGAGCAGTTTACTGAAGACATTTGGTTATAGTGTTCATCGACTCACATAAAATGATGCTTCGATAAGTTATATGGGAAGAAAAGTTGAAATTATGACATACCATGTCTAAATTGACATAAATTAAGATTTTGACATACTAAATCAATTTTTAAGTAGAAATTGTTTTGCTCTTTTTTAATCTCAGAATTTAAAATATTTCAACTACAAATAATAATTACCAATTTGTATATACATTTTATAAGATTTATAAATTAAATTTGTGTGGGACACCATTTGAGTCATCATTTTGACTTTTTATCTCGTAATTATGATATCAGTGTTGATGATGAAGGATGTGAATATTGATTGTCTTGTGCGATTCATACATCAGTTTTGAGGAAAGCGTTTGGCTGTCAGTTACTGATTTTAGTAAACAATCGAGAAAGCATTATTGTTCGAACTGTATTGTATTGTAGAACTGCCTGAACGAAGGAGGCTGAGGAGAAAGTGAAGAAGACAGCGTTGTCTGAGGCGAGACATTCCTGTCTGTCCGCGCGCTCAGCGCCAATGAGAGCCGTTGAGGAGTTTAATTAAAGGGCGGGAACTCATTCGCGCCTCTGAGGGCTACGGGCTTCGCGCGCGCGGCAGAGAGAAGGCTCGCGCGCTCCGGCTGCACTGGACTCGTTCGCCTCAGATCTTCCGTCTTTATCTTCTGACAGCAGGTTAGTGCTATTGTGTGATTTATCACAAGAACTGCTTTAATCGAGCGACTGAAGTAACGCCGTGCTCTTCGGGAGACTTCGAGTAAACTTAGTTTTTGTTTGAAGAGTGAAGTTCTGTACTGATGAGGTTCGTCTGCGGGGTTACATGTTACTGGTTACATGTCGGTTACAAAACAAATGTAACGTATTACAATTACTGTAATGAAATGACAGTTAAGTGTCAACTAATACAAAGTGAACATTTTCACACAGATAAAGATTTAAATGATTTATCTTATCAATTGCATTACATCAATATTTCAGGAGTTTCAGTAACTGTTTTATTTTCTTATTGGGTTTATGTATATGCTTTTTTTTTTTTTTTTTTGTTTCCTGTCATATGCTAATGTTTGATTTTAAAAACAGTTCCATAGTTGTTAAACTATATTGCTATGATTTCAAATCTGTATTTAACTTAAAAGTAAACAGGTGTTAAAGTCATGATTTTGTGTTGCCTGTACTTTTAAATCAGTTTTATTATCTTTGAAAGTCTGTCAGTAATCAGTGTTGAGGACGACTGTAAGGTTAACCCTGCATGCATTTTTTTAAAATAATAACATGTGGGCTAATTAATAACATTAATAAAGTATTTGTAATAGTTACAGTACAGTTAGATTTTTGTGAGCATCTGTTGAGTGAATAGTGTAAAAGAGTGTGAGTTTATGATGCTGTGTGTGTGTGTGTGTGTGTGTGTGTGTGTGTGTATGTGTGCTGATCAGCTGAGAGGATGCGGGTTCGAGTGCTGCTGATCCTGATCCTCACATCAGTATTAATCACTCATGCTCAAGGTACGACTGGGTTTTCTATTCTTTTATAAGCGATGTTTTTATCATTCATTCTAAAGAAATGCTACATCATTAATTGTTGTGATGTTTTTATCTATTCATGCATCTCCTTCATACTCAGAATTTCTGATGAGGCTTGTTTTATTTAACTGTTTACACAATAATTACACTTATTACACTTATTACATAAATTACACTTTTTTCCCTTTAAAGTCAAGTGACTTTAATTTATATATTTAATATATATTAAACTATATATTTTGGTAGTCTCAAAGCTGCTGTATAGTACTAAATAGAGAAAAAGCATGTAATAATGCAACAGTAAACCCTGTTTTAAAGTCAGTTATCCAAAGCCCATCCAAACAGAGTCCTTCAATGTTTTCTGTATTTTTTTGGAAAATATTACTTTCCTTGTTGCTGCTTAAAGGAACAGTTCAGTAAAAAGTGATAATCCTGTCATTATTTGCTCACTCTAATGCTAACCGTTTAACACAGAAAAAACAAACAGGTTTGTGTGTGAGAAGCCTAAATGATGACAGCATTTTCATTTCTGGGTGAACTGTCTCTGTAACAAAAAAAAAAAATACGTGGCTGGACTTGTTGGAAGTGCCATGGATCTTGTGGCAGGAGCGACTTCTCCACTTAGTTCCTTTTATGATCCCGTAAAGCATGTTTCTGTGGCTGTATGAAAGCTCGGTGTAGCTGAGAATCTCTGCTGTCAGGAGGAAGCTGATCTCCTGGAGCTCGTCCAGCAGACACGTTCTGATCTGTTCCTCAAATACCTGACATCCGCCGCGCCTCGGGAGTCTGCAGGAGACGGAACCAGAGCTAGAACCGTAGCATTAAAATAAACAGCAGCACCGAAATCACGCTACCAATGATTTCCTGAGCACGGTCAAGAGCACTGACAGCCAATCAGAAGCCATTGTGCTTCAAAGAGCTCACGCGTTTAAAGCGACGAATTGAAGACAAATCTGAACCAGAATCAGAGTGTCACAAGACACACAAGAAAGTTGTGGTTTTTGAGAAGCTCTTGTTACATACATGCTTTTTCTAAACTGCAGTGTGTTTAGAATAAAGAGAAATCTTCTTGTAGTGCGGACATTAATATAGTTATAGTTCTTGTTCTTGGTGTGAACATAAAAGTAACTGTCGTTTGATAATCTAGAAAAGTGAATAAAAAGAGGCATTTACACCAGTGTTACAACAGAGTCCCCAGATAGTCCTCTAAATGTATTTTATTTTTTATTAAAGTGCCTTATTTTTTATCCGCTCTGGGCAGTGTTTCGTAAAAGCATTGTTACTCCAGAAGAGAAGACTGGTGCCAGTGGTTTCTAACTTTTACTTACGATGCATTTGAGAAATACAGCATGATGAATTTGTTAATCGTGATTATTAAACGAACGACTCGTGTGTGGAGTACTCGATTAAAATGACTTTATTTGATTTGCTATTATATAGAAGTAATTTTTAAGGGTATTGTTTCCCCACAAAAAATGTATTCTAATGATCAGATTACTTGATTAATCATCAGAATAATCAACGACTGCTTGTTAACCAAAGAATGGTTAGTGGCAGTGTTAGTGTTAGTCATTAATCACTGGTTGTGCTGCATGTTAGTTTTTAACGGCACTCATTCATGAAACATGGCCAGAACCAATTTGTATTTATATTGGTTAGGGTTAGGGTTAGGGTCATTAGCGGTATGAAAACTGAGTGTAGATTCGAACACGAACTCTGGCTGGACTCGCGCCGGGACGTTTTGCGGCCGTTGAGAAGAGAAAGCAAGCGTTTTCACTCGTCCTTCACTCAGGTTGGTGCTCTTCTCTCAGTGTTTTATCTTCTGCCTGCTGCATCCGCTCTGAAGAAGAGCCTCTTTACAGAGACACGTCTGTAAAGAACCTTAACCTGCCTGCTAGCCGAGACAGACTGGGGTTTGTGGGATAGACTGAGAGACGGAGCATGTATTGAGCTGTCTGCGGACGATAGACGCCCTTCACCCTCAAAAACACACACTTCCTTTGGATTGTTTCCCAAAAGTCTTACTTTCTTCTCAATGCGTCTCACCACAAACACGAGCAGAGCGTTTGCATGAAACGAGGAGGAAGTAAGAGCCGTTCAGTCCGACGCCGTGTCCTAACCAGACTGAAGCGACAGGCTCTTAGACGCCTAACTGCTGTTAGATGAGATCAGTGCTGGCAGAAACAGATTAAATGTAATTAAATGACAATATTTGAGTACTTGTGACTAGCTCATACTGTGTAATATACTTTAAAAGGACTTTTTTGTTGATTACAGAATTACGTTACGCTTACAAGACAGTAAAGTGTTCATCAATTGTTTTCACATTAATTTTAAGTATTTAAGTTGAATAAAAAAATATGAATGATTTAGTGAGTCATTTAACTATCTGTTAGTGTCTTTCAAGCCTTTTGTCTTTCAAATATAGTAAAATGCACAAATTGTTATTTTGCATTAAATACAGGAATTCCCATCTATTTTTGTCAACAGAACTTCTTTTAATTAATGTATTATCTCCTGAGAAAATTAAGTTAATAACTGAATAAAAACAGTTCAGCATTTCGTTAAAATTATATTTTTCTGTGTTTAATTTATTTAAATTTTTATGAAGATATATGATTTAATTAAAACTCTTGCAGTTCCTTCAGTTTGGGAAACCTTCCTTCTCTTAGTTTTTTTACGTCAATATTATACAAAATGAACCTGATAAATGAGTGAGCAGTGCTGGTTAATTGATTAACGATTAATCACAATTAATTGCATACAAAATAAAAGTTTTTGTATAATATATGTGTGTGTTCTGTATTTATTATGTATATATAAAGTTTTAATGCATGTGTGTATTTACATATACATAATGAATATACACAGTAGACACACGTGTAAAATAAAAACTTTTAGATTCATTGTTTGACAGCTATAAAGTTAGCTTGAGTAATCTAAAAGCAGTCAGAACAGATTCCCCTGAAAGTCTAATATGATAGATCATGTTTCTGATGGCACTGATTCAGGATCATGGCTGTGTCTCGAGCACAGCTTCATCGTGTGACGTGTGTTTAGGACACGGCGGGACCTTCCATCTGATGGACACACAGATGATGACCCTCTCCATGTGTTCAGATCTAATGAGGTGCTCTGTGATTAGATCGAGGTTGTTGGTCAGCGGAGCAGCTTTACACGTTGCTGGTTGAAGATGGTGTTTCTGACGAATGCTCTCGTTCCTCGCAGTGAACGTGCCCAGAAGGCTGCGTTTTAAAGAGCTGAGCTCCGACACGCTCGGCGTGAGCTGGAAGGAGCCGAAGGGAGCGTTTGACAGCTACAGACTCCTCTACAGCACTGATTCGGGTGAGAAATACTCCATGATTTGTGATCGTCGCACAGAATGCTGGGAATGTCAATCCGGACGGATCCGGATGGGTCCCTCAGGACAGAAGAGTAACATGTCATTCGCTCAGTTTATGAAACATGAAAAGTGTTTACGGTTCTATCAGACCCGACTAATGGTTATGCTGTATGACTGGTTAGAAACACAGATCTTCTCAATATAACCCGAGAAAGAGTGTCATGACTAGATGGATGTTGACTAGACTTTAAAGTAGTAGTAAAAATTAAAAATCCTGATAACTTCCTGATCAATAACTAACTCCCAGGCCATCCAAGATGATTCTCTTTCTTCATTTGAAGAGAAATTAATGTTTTAATATGAACTTAATTGAGGGCCTTCAGCCAAAAGTGCGTGTTGCACTATATCAAACTACATTTATTTAATTAAAATGAATTAATAAAAAAGAAATACTTAAAAAGATAATACAAATATATTTCTTAAAATAATTAAAAAAATTTTCCATTATTTTAAATAAAATTATAGTACATTGTTATTTACATTTCGATGCAAAAAATAAATAATTTTGTAAAGTGTCGAAAATATACATTTTCTGTATTTTCTGATGCAACCTGTGTTGTTAAAAGCGCTATATAAATAAAAATGATTGATTGATTTTTCCAGCTTTTTCTCCTGTCTATAGTTTAGCGACTAAATCAAAGTTCAGCTGATCATATTCGGTTAACTCACCGGTTCTAGTTAACCGGGCTGGATGCAGACTATTGACCTCAAATCCATCTTCAAGCAATAGCTGACCCAAAAATAAACATTCTGCCATCATCTACTCACCATTAAGTAGCTCCAAATCTGTATCAATTTCTTTGTTCTGCAGAACACAAAGGAAGATATTTTGAAGATTTCAAAATTTTTTTCCTTTAAGACAGCTTTAAACAGCTTGGTATCTCTGATGGTTTGTGCTAGAAAAGCTTTTAGAGATCCAGTCATGAGCTCTGATGTGCGATCGGAGCAGAACTGGGTGAATCTGACCTCAGCGTGTGTGTTGTGTTCACAGGAGACGAGCGGGAGCTCACAGTCAGTAAATCTCAGACTAAAGCAGTCATCGCAGGCTTCGATCGGAGGAAAGATTACAGCGTGAAGATCACGGCCGTGAGAGGAGATCAGCAGAGTAAAGCGCTGATGGGGAGGTACTCGGGTGAGACGCTCCGCTCTGAGCCCAGGTTACTCTATAACACACGCTCGATCTGCTCTGACCGCCGCTGTGTTCCTCTCAGGGGGCTCGGGGTCAGAGGTGAGTGACCTCAGGGGTCAGCAGGACTCCAGCGGCCCTCAGGAGAATGAGATCAGTGAAGGTGAGGCGGAGACTGAGATCAGTGCCCCATGCCTGTGAACAAACCTATTAACTAGCCGTACTGGAATGACAGAGATGCTTGATGAACTCCGTCAGTGCCATCGCTCGCTGTGTGATCTGCTGAGAGAAAGATGACGGGGAGAACAGTATTAGATGTTTTGTCTCAGTGATTGATGTGATCTGTATTTCTTCAGCTTTCTTAGTCTTTATTCTCTCTTCCTCAAATGAGTGTCCTAAACAATCAGATGCATAATTAAAACCTTAAACTAGATCCTTAAGTGTGAAAGTCATGGTCTTGAATGATGCAGGACATTTCACTGATTTGTTTTCTGATATCTGAACATCAGTACATTCAGAGGAGATGAAAAATGATGTGAGTTTAAGCTTAAAACAAGAACAAAAGTCTGTTCAAGGGAAATTAATTATGTTTAATTTAACTTTAGTTTCTTATGTCATCTCCAGGAAATATGTCTTGATGTGAAGATGTTTGGAAAACAAGAACAATCATGAGTTTATTCAGTGAGATCAGAAGGTCCAGAACAGGTTCTTGAAAAGGATCAAATAATTAATGAAAAAATAATAGAGATTTGTTTTGAAGTTACATTCTCAAAGTCGTCGGCCTGTTTCTAATAATACTATAATAATAATAATAATAATAAGTATAACCTTTCATCATCTCATGACGGAGCGCTGAGCAGATTTCAGAGCTCCAAAAAAGTCATGTTTGTAATGTTTTAATATCTCATTTATCAGATTAGAGCTGGACTATGACAAACACAAATGTGGTGAAAAAGATTTTTTTATTGGACATTCAGAAAAATCGATCTTCAGATGTATTTCAGAGACTCGCCACGATTCCTTTAGCGCTGTGATTTAAACACCGTCTGTTGACAGGTCACTCGTAAATCAACAGAAGTGTCTCCTTAAACTTTATTTACTCACTGAAGCTCATTTACTCTGAGCGAGGGTTAATTTGGGTCCTGTTTATGAGAGCTCAATCCGTCAGAAAGAGTGTGTTCTCTGTCACTGCGGAGTGTGTGTTAGCATGCTAGTCCTCACGCTACATTAATGATTCAGTCTTTTCTGTGCAGCTCTAGAGTTTCTCTCTGTTTGTTTCTGAATGTCAGGCCAGTGTCTGAACTCTGCTATATTTAGGTTCCAGTTTAAATGTTGGTTTGAAGCTGAGCGACCGCAGAGGCTCATGGGATTTGGCTCTGCTAACGTGACATTAGCGCCGAGATGGACGTTTTGTTTGTGTGTGTGTGTGATTTATAGTGTGATTATAGGGCCGTCTGCTGAAGAGAGTCTGGAAATCTTCTCACCAGATCATTGTGATATTGCACAATCTTTTCAGAACGTTTAACTGATTTTTAATCATTTTTAGTGTTTAACTAATCAACTTAAAGATGTGCTCATTACATGATTCATGTGATGTTCTTGTGAAATCTTTTACAGGAAAAGTAAAGTTCAACATGATGTCGATGCACAACAAACTCACTTGTTTAAATATCTTTGCAGAAATAGTATTTTTGAATATTTGTTTAACGGCATCTTTTTTGTGACTGAAGACAAGTATCACTGATACCAAGTAATACAGATTTTCTTAAAAAACCAAAGTCCTCTAATATTGAACCCCTGACTATAGCCATTAAACATTACATTATAATTAAGAACTATCAATTTTAACATGTATTAGACAGAATAACTTCTAATTTAAGGGAACTTCACATAAACCCGTTATAATAAAAGTTATATTTAGCTAGGCTAGCTGTGACACACATCATCTTGAATCAGGAAGATGCTCCAGGACTGTTTTGAAAACCATTTCAGAAGCGTTTTTACTGTAAATCATATATAACATTACATGCACACACAGTTTTAAGGCAGCGGTAACGTCATGCTGTAACTGTAATATTATATGACGAAAAAAAAAAGTTATAAAAAAAAAAAAAAAAATATATATATATATATATATATAGGGGGGTAATACTAACTAATACTACTAAGTAATACTTTTATTTAGCAAGGATGCTTTAAATTGATCAAAAGCGCTGATAAAGATGTATAATGTTGCAAAAAAATCTGTGCTGTTCTTGTGAAATGTATATTCATTTTCACAGTTTTTTAGCATAATAATAATAATTATATAATAATAATAAATGTTTTTGGAGCATTAAATCAGAATACTGGAATGATTTCTGAAGGATCTCTTGAGTAATGATGCTAAATGGCTGGTAGTATGTGTTCAAAAATAATACTTCCATTCCTGGTTTCTGATTGGTCAGCAGCTGTGTTTTATTCATGATACAGTACGGCTTTGGCAATTGACTTGCAGATGAAACTCATGAAACTCCTGTTCTTCAGGATGAATGTGTTCTGTGTGAATATCAGCACTAGTGATATGTTCCTCGTGGTATGAGTGGATAGAAGCAGTCAGAGGACTGAGAGCGATGGGCGGCACAGATTCCCCCGGCAAGCCTGCACTAGCTGAATACCTCTCTCTCTCTCTCTCTCTCTCTCTGTGCCCCGTGGGCATGCAGGTGTGCCGTGTATCTCTCTATCCTGCAGTCATTCTCTCTCTCACGCTGATTATTAGCTGTCGTTCAGAGCAGCTTCAGGTCACATATAATCATCATTTACACAATAACGCAGTGTGTTTGAGCGGCTGATTAAGGTCATCACGACACAGTTTGTAACCCATCTTGACATTTCAGAGTGGAAAAGGATACTTGTTTATCCTGCTAAAAACTACTTTAACTACAGCCAGTTGATTGGACAGGTGGTTTATGTTTTATAAGCACTGATAAACAGGCATGCTAACTAGTTAATAGTGATCCAGAATGAGCAGGAAGATACAGTGAAAGTAGGGTACATTTAGATTTAATTTTGTCTTTCAAGTTCAGAAGTCAGTCAAAGGAATGAACTTGCTATGAACTACACCTTACTTAACAATGCTGACCTCACATTGACCCCACATTGATCTTACACTGACCCCAGTGCTGACCTTTGACCTTTTTAACCCTCGAGGCAGATTCGCTGAACCTTTAGGCTCATGTTTGTCTTGACAGGTTGTTCAGAATGAAGCAAGGTGTCTGTCTGAAACACTTCATGCTGAAGTTTGAGTTTATTTCTGTGTTTCAGGGTTTAGGGTACATAGAGTTACAAAAAACTATTTGCTGAAACATCTGATTGAACAGGCTGCATTTTGGACAAATAATGTATATAATTAGTAGTGCTGATTCATCACCTCCAGAATAAAAGTGTGTACTCTGTATATCTATTATACATATATAAATACACACGCACAAAGTATGTATTTTGTGTGTTTGTTGTTATTATATTAACATGTATTATAACTCTTATATCCTCCTGTAAAAAATAAAAAAATCATATTGTATGTGTGTATAATACATACATAATAAATAAACACATTACACACATATCATTTTATTTTGGATGCAATTAATCGCAGTTAATTATTTGACATCATTATTTTTAATAATCACTTTCAGAGTGATTTTTCACAGCTACTGAACATTTAACAGCCAATCAGATTCCTCCCTTCTTTAAAGAGCTTTTTTATTTTATTTACAGTAAACACAGCGTTATCGTGCACTGATGCGAACGCTCTTATCGTTATAGTTGTGAAAAAGCCTTCTTTCACAGACAGCACAACACTGTCACTTCTGAAAGCACACGTTCCTAATGTGTATAGACTTGACAGAGCACTGCATTATGGGTAAAAGCAAAGCCAGGCATCTGAGAGTGAAAGACAAACGCAGAGAGTTTAACCTGAACGTGTTACAGCAGGAGCAGCACTCATGCTATTCTATACGCTCTTCTGTTCTGTGTTTAACGCTGTTCTGTTGCTCTTGATTTTAATGTTTCTCTGCAGGCGAGAGCAGTTCAGAGGCGGCTCAGGATCGTCGTGAGGGAATCAGACACAGTAGTGTTGTAGCAGAAACACCTGACAGTCCAAAACTGAAATAAAGACGTTCGTGAGCCTTGTAGCGTTTGTGTCATTCATCCTTTGACCTGAGCGTGACCTTTCGGATGCCAGTGCTGGTGTGTATTCTGTGGTAGGCACCGATCTGCTGCTGTCGTTTCATCCCGTGTGTGCTCTGTCTCTTCAGTGGACGTGTTCACGTGTAGAACTCCAGCCATCGCCGACATTGTGATTCTGGTGGATGGATCGTGGAGCATCGGCCGCATTAATTTCCGCTTGGTGCGGATGTTTCTGGAAAGTCTCGTCAGGGCCTTTGCAGTTGGATCTGAACACACACGTGTTGGTGCGTCTGCAGTCTCTTGTTTGTTTGTTTCTTGTGTGTTTGTGCTGTGTGTTAATAGTGTGTGTGTGTGTGTGTGTGTGTGTGTGTGTGTGTGTGTGTGTATTCAGGTTTGGCACAATACAGCGGGGATCCACGGATTGAGTGGCATCTGAACACTCACAGCACTAAAGAAGCTGTGATCGATGCTGTGAAGAATCTGCCTTATAAAGGAGGAAACACACTCACAGGTTCATACTCACACACTCACACTTCCACTCAAACACTCATACACACACTCAAACAAACTCACTCACACAAACTCACACTCATACACACACACACACACACACACTCGCACACAAACTCATACTCATAAACACACTCACTCACTCACTCACTCGCACAAACTCACACACATACTGTACAAACACACACACACTCACTCACTCACTCACACACACACAAACTCACTCATACACACACACACACACACACACACTCACACACAAACTAGAACTCATAAACACACACTAACACACACACATTTAAAGGATTTTCACTGTAACACATCTGCTTTTACTTGTGTGTTTGTGAAGGTCTGGCTCTGACGTATATTCTGGAGAACAGCTTCAAAGCTGAATCTGGATCCAGGCCTGATGTTCCTAAGATTGGGATTCTGATCACGGATGGGAAATCACAGGACGATGTTCTTCTTCCTGCTCAGAGACTCAGAGATGCTGGGATCGAGCTGTTTGCCATCGGTACCAGAACAAAACCAGCTTTGACTTAAATACTGTCTTGTAAATACTTAGTTTTTTTAACTGCTTACACATAAAATCTTCACTTCTCACACAGTTTCTGAAAGCTGAACTCAAACAGCAGAAACACACCAACTCAGTTTTCAATTTCATAAACCCTTTTTGCAAAACACAACACACAATTCTCTATGTAACAGACAAAAATCTCATTGTAGTGCCTCATTTTACAAGAGAAGTGAGGTATTTTTTGTGTATTGTTCTTGGATTTGTGTGTAAAATTGTGGGAAAAAAGAGGCTAATGTTTGTAAAGATGTGTGTAAGCAGATGAAAAAATAGTTTGAATAGTTTTATGACTGTGTGGATCTGCAGGAGTGAAGAATGCGGATGAGAACGAGCTGAGAGCCATCGCCTCCCCGCCGGAGGACACACACGTGTATAACGCGGCTGATTTCAGTGTGATGAGCTCCATCGTGGAAGGACTGACCCGCAGCGTCTGCGAGCGTGTCTCTGAACTCAGCAGAGAGATCAGCGGTGGGTTTCTGGGAGATCACCTCTGTCTGTGTTAACACTGAAAAGGATGAGAAACCTTTAACAAAGCTAAACCTTGTGTTTTTTAATATGCTGCTCTGTTTAGGTGATTTCTCTGTATTTTCAGGTGAGACAGATACGTCTTCCACGGGGCCACCGAATGCTCCCAGTAACCTTGTGACCTCTGAGGTCACGGCCAGGAGCTTCCGTGTGACATGGACTCGTGCTACAGGCCCAGTGGAGAAGTACAGAGTGGTGTATTACTCATCCAGTGAATCCAGACCCGAGGAGGTGTGTGTGTGTGTGTGTGTGTGTGTGTGTGTGCGTGCGCGCATTTAGATCTTCACTCACACTTTTGAGCACATTTTGGCTGTTCTCAGTAATACATAAGGCTTCATGGAGTATCACTTTAAATATCCATCTGTGAATGTGAGTTTAGTAGAACTAGTACAAGACGCCCACTGTGTATGTGTGTGTGCAGGCGGTGGTGAACGGTGACCAGAACTCTGTGGTGCTGAGGTATCTGAACTCTCTGACCGAGTATCAGATCACTGTGTTCGCCATTTACAGCAACGCAGCGAGTGAAGCTCTGAGAGGCAGCGAGACCACCTGTAAGTGTGTCTGATAATCACATCATTACATCTATCACATGATCTGTTAACACACTGTCTCATCTATAATCACATTCACATTTTAAGGCAACCAGCTTTAGCAGAGTTTTCTAAGTTGAGAAGCTTGTCTTAAAATGATACATTGGTTATCTTGTTTGGCTTTTTTGTTATCGCATTCAGTTCAATTCAAGTTTATTTATATAGCACTTTTTCACGATTCAAATCATTGCAAAGCAGCTTTACAGGAAATGAAGTTTCTACAATATGTGTATATATATATATATATATATATATATATATATATATATATATATATATATGTTATAGAAACTTAATGTATTTAATGGAAACGTTTGTTAATTCTGTATTGCTGTCTGAGGGTTTGGTATTCTCTAAAGGGTTGACATCATCTCTTCTCAGGTGTTCTGGCTAAAGAGATGTGTCTTTAATCTAGATTTAAACAGAGAGCGTGTGTCTGAACATTATCAGGAAGTCTATTCAAAAGTTTGGGGGCAAACTTCCCTAGGAGAGCAAACTCCTTTAGTGGATTTTGCTATCCTAGGGACTGCCAGAGTCCAGAGTTTTTTGACCTTAAGGACCGGGTTGGATTGTAGCGTGGTAGAAGACTAGCTAGGAATGCAGGAGCTAAGCTGTTAAGGGCCTTATAGGTGAGAAATAATATTTTGTAAATGATACAGTACTTAACAGGTAGCCAGTGCAGAGACTGTAAAATTGGGGTTATATGATCAAATTTTCTTGACCTGGTAAGAACTCTAGCAGCTGCATTTTGGACTATTTGTAGCTTGTTTATTGAAGATGCAGTCCGGTCTAGAGGTCACGAACGCATGGATTAACTTTCTGTGTCAGACACAGGTAACATGTTTCGTAGCTTGGCAATCTTTCTAAGATGGAGGAATGCTGTTTTTGTATCATGGGAAGTATTATTTCCATCTAGTCGCAAATTGTAATCCAAGAGATTTTTGGTCCGATAATCTCTTTCTTTTCAGAATTTAATAGAAGAAAATTATAAGTCATCCATAATTTAGAGATTTCGTCTGTTCTTGTTGAGATATATAACTGAGTATCATCTTCAAGCAATAGAAGTGAATCCAGTGTTTTAATTAATCCTGTAGTTGTTCTTTGGGTGTGATGAATGAATCTAAATTTGTTATGTATTTTATCAGTGAAGAAATTGATAAAGTCATTACTATTAAACTGTGAGGAAGTAGTTAAACTGGGGCGAGTCTGTTTTTTGTTAGTCTAGTCACTGTGCTAAATAAAAACCTTGGGTTGTTTTGGTTATTTTCTAGTTTATGGATATGTTCTGCCCTAGCAGCTTTTAGGGCCTGTCTACAGGTGGACAAACTGTTCTTAACTGTAGTTTTTTCTCCACTTACGATCAGGATTACGAGTTTCTTTCTTGAGAGAATGAGTATTTCTCTTGTACCACGGTGCAGTGCATTTTTTCTTTTTGAATTTAATGGGGGGCAACAGCTTCTAATGTATTAGAGAAGATAGTGCCCATTTCAAGCTGATGTGATGGATTGTCTAGGTCTGAGCTGTGCAGCAGTTCTTGTTTCTTGAAGGCTGTTGATTGTTGTGTTTGTCGGTCAGTGGCTCTGCCGACGGTCAGTGATCTGGAGCTGCATGACATCACTCACAGCACCATGCGTGCTCGCTGGAGGGCAGCAGAAGGGGCTTCTGGGTACATGATCCTGTACGCGCCTCTGACGGAGGGCGAGGTGGCAGACGAGAAAGAGGTGGAAAACACACACACACGCACACACACACACTACAGGTCCTGTCATTTTTGACTAAATCAGTCTATGACACCTAACTGGAACAGGCATGAATGCTGATCTGTGAATATCCCTAACTAGTGGGCAGTGTTGGGGCTAATGCATTACACGTGACACTAATAACGCAATCAGATTACTTTTTTAAGTAACTAGTAAAATAATCCATTACATTTTAAAATAGAAAGAAATATCTGAGTTACTTTTTCAAATAAGTATCTACATTTCCTTGGTTGCGTGTTGGAGTTGGTTGGTTGAAGTTGCGTGTGAACATGATCTCACTGTAGATCTAGACTAGACTCTCAGCATATTTACTCAAAAACACACTCATGGTCTCTTAGAATCAATAAAAATACACATTTTGTACAAATCTGCAATAATTATATATGTTAAATAAGACAATAATTGATTTAAACCAATTTGATTAACCAATGTCTTTGCAACTGACCTTCAATGATAGTAATCATACTAATAAGTGAAAAGTGTTGACCTTTCTTCTCCTGTGTCATATTCTTGATGTTAGTTTGAGCCGTCCTCTACTGTACTGACATGAATTTACATTTACTTCAGCCTGGGATTTCACTTTTGGTGTGAAAGTGCTTTTACATTTTTCAAAGAGGAACTTTTTATATTAAAAACAAAGCCTCTCCACATTTAAAAAGTAATGTAATGCATTTATGTTAAGTAAAAAGTAACATAATTAGTTATTTAGGAAGAAAGATAATATTAGTAAGTGTGTGTTTGTGTGTTTCCAGGTTAAAGTGTCTGACTCCGTGACTCAGGTTGAACTGGACGGTTTAACTCCTGCGACCGAATACACAGTGACTATTTACGCCCTGTACGGAGAGGAGGCCAGCGACCCCATGACCGCTCAGGAGACCACACGTGAGTCTAAACCCCACCAATACACCTCAGGAACACCTATGTGTGCTAAATCCTAGCTGGTAACATCATCCGTCTGACTCTCGCTCCTAGTCCGTCTCACTCCGGCTCGTAACCTTCGCATCTCAGACATCAGTCACAGCTCCGCTAAACTCTCGTGGGACACGGCTTCTCGCAAGGTCAAAGGTTACCGCATTGTTTACGTGAAGACAGACGCTGTGGAGACCCATAAGGTGAGAGCGCTTCTGGCCACTGTGAACTGGATTGTTTAGGCTTGTTGTTGAACTCTGACCTTCGGTAACCTCAGGTGGAAGTGGGTCCGGTCACCACGCTGCTGCTGCGTAACCTGACCTCTCTGACGGAGTACACCGTCGCTATCTTTGCCCTGTATGACGAGGGACAAGCAGAACCTCTGACAGACAGCTTCACCACCAGTGAGGACACACACGTTCATATATTGAAAATCCCTTTAAAACTGAATCGAAATGAAAAAGACATAAACAAAAGTGCTTTAAATGTTTGTGTGTTGTAGGTGAGGTTCCTCTGCCACTGAATCTCCGCAGCAGGGACGTGTCCACCGATAGTTTCAGAGTGACGTGGCAAAACGCTGCATCTGACGTCTCCTTCTACAGGCTCACCTGGAAACCTGCATCAGGAGGAGAGACCAAAGAGGTGCACACACCTGTCTCTGTGTGTGTGTCTGTCTGCCTCTCTGTCTCTCTGTCCGTCTCTAGTCTCTCTTTCTGTCTGTCCATCCGTCTGTGTCTCTCTGTCCATCTCTCTCTCTGTCTGCCTCTCATCTCTTTGTCTGTCTCTTGTCTCTCTGTTTGTCTCTTTATCTGTCTCTCAATCTGTCTGTCCCTGTGTCTGTCCATCCATCTGTGTCTCTCTGTCTGTCTCTCAATCGGTCTGTCTCTCTGTCTCTCTCCTGTCTCTCTGTTCGTCTCTCTCTCTCTCTGTCTGTCCGTCTTATGTCTCTCGTCTCTCTCTTTGTCCATCCGTCAGTGTCTCTCTGTCCGTCTCTTGTGTCTCTGTCCTTCTCTCGTCTCTCTGTCTGTCGTCTGTCTCTCTGTCTGACCGTCTGCTTGTCCATGTCTCTGTGTTTGTCCGCAGGTTCTCATCAATGATAACTCAAACTGGTTTGTCATCACGGGTCTGAAGCCTTTGACTGAGTATGAAGTTTCTCTGTCTGCGATCTACAGAGACGAGTCTGAGAGCGATTTGGTGGAAATCAGTGAAACTACAGGTTTAACTTCACATGCTCCTTCATTAAGCCCAGTGCTGCCTGAATATTGACCAGAATCACAGACGTTATCATGTTTTTCTCTCTAATTGTGTTTGAAGTTGCCAGAACAACAACAGTTGCGACGACGACCGCCAGAACGACTACAGCCGGTAAAATCCCTGTGTTTCTCATCATCAGTGCTTTTCCTCTCCAGCAGTCACTTAAAGATGTGTTCTTCCACGTGCAATATCTGTGTTTTGTTTGCACGCCTCGACACGCTTCTGCTCCTCTGAATGTCTCGCATGTCTCCAACCTTTCATCAACCTTCAGAACCTTCAGACTTGATGACAGTCACTATAAAAACATTGCAAAACATAATTTCTTTGTTTAGCTGACTGTGTGTGTGTCTCTGTCTGTTTGTTTCTGTGTGTGTGTGTGTGTGTGTGCAGTACAGCGCCTGGCCATCAGGAATCTGCAGCTGAGTGACGTGACGACCTTCAGCATGCGTGTATCGTGGGATCCGCTGGGTCCAAGTGTGCGTCAGTATCGAGTGTCGTACGTCAGCACACGAGGAGATCGCGCCGAACAAACAGTGAGCGTCTGACTCCAGCCTCTCCTACATTATAACCTGAACGTTAACTCTGAAAGTTGTGCTGATTTAAATGCGTTTTCACACAGATGTCTCCTGACAGTCCAGTTTTACTCACAGCTTGCTGCGGTGCAGACTGTCTTTTGGCGTGTGTCAGGTTTTACTAAAGACGCTTATTGATGATTTAGCACTTGACAGACTCAAAATTTATGGGAGGAGAGTATTCAAATGAATCATGCAACGTGTTTTAGCATGGTTTTCACTAGTCGAATTACTGTTTAAAAGCATGTTTTAAATGTTTTGCTGGTGTCGTAAGTCAATCCCGCACACCTGATGAGCACTGGCTTCGCTTACTTGCAACCGGGCCAATTTCATGTTCTTTAATTTGCACGTTGTCTGTAAATGACTAGCTGAAATTTCCACACTCATCAGCGCTTTTTGGAATTTGCGCTCTTGCATTAATTTGCCCTGTTTAATGCACTTGACCTTGTGTATACAAAACTGGATTAAAACAGAGCTGTTTCAAAGGGGAGAGAGTAACGTGTGACTGCACTGCTGTTTTTGATTCATGACGTATTCAAATGTGATTCGTAATCTTTAAGCTTAGCAGTGCTCAAATGCTGTGACCCTGGTGCACAAAACCACTCATAAGGGTCAATTTCTATAAAATAAGTGGAATAAATAATCTTTCCATTGATGTATGGTTTGTTAACATCGATAGCACTTTCTTCTTCTTCTCCTACTTTTCCTATCCTTTTCTTGTTTAAAAAAAAAAAGAAAAAAAGCCTTGTGTCTGCGTTAGGTAAGTCAAGACCCCGCTCAGAGCACTTATGCACTGCTGCCCTTTTGTTGATATTAATTGCTTCTATTGTCTATCTCATTTGTACGTCGCTTTGGATAAAAGCGTCTGCTAAATGACTAAATGTAAATGTAAATGTTAGGATCGCACAATATTTGGGTGAGATAATCTGGAATCAACTTTCAAGCTGTCCAAATTAAGTTCTTAACAATGCATATTACTAATCAAAAATGAAGTTTAAAACAGCATTACTTAATATCATAATGATTTTTAGCATAAAAAATTAAAACTGATCATTTTGAGCCATACAGTGTATTGTGGTCTGTTGCTTCAAATACACCTGATGACTGCTTCTGTGCTTCATGCTTTTTTTTACAGTTTACAGTTTGTATGTTACAGTGATTTACAAAGAGCTTCTGAAACTCACTTTCCATTTCTCCTTAAAAATCCTTGTGTTTTCTGAGCGTGTGTTTAGTTTTTATCGGCATGTTTGTACCGCAGAGTTACGCAGCGCTGCAGGCTGTCGTCCTGAAATGTGTTTGTGTTCACCGCAGGAACATTCCCTGTATCCAAACACCTTTGATGATGGAGTGTGTGTGTGTGTGTGTGTGTGTGCGCGCAGGCGACGGTTCCCTCGGCTCAGACCTCTCTGCTGCTGCAGCCTCTGCTGTCGGACACTGAGTACCGGGTCAGTGTCTCTGCCGTCTACAGTGACGGCGACGGGCCGCCCATCACACGCCTTGCCCGCACACGTGAGTCTGCTCTCCACTGAGCCCCACTCTGGAATTCTGGGTAATACTGCATTTTATCCACTTTATTCTACAAAGTGGAAGTAAGTCATTTTCTGTGAATGTGGGAGACTTCTGGATCATTAGTCACCGTAGGGGAATAGCCAAGTTCAGTAAATGTAAAACAGCTTACACTACAAACCAGTGTGTTCACAATTAACAAAATACTTTAAAGGGTTCATATTATGTTGCTAAAAATAACATTATTTGTGTATTTGATGTAATTCAATGTGCTTATGTGATTTAAGTTTCAAAAACACTTTATTTTCCACTTACTGTACATTATTGTTTCTCCGCTAAGCCCCGCCTCCTGAAACAGTTTGATTGTCGTGAATGTCGGCTGATATGATGCCTTTGCTATGATAAACACCCGCTGCATCCATGTTTTCATTATGCACACAATATCAAGCAGCAAAGTGAGCTGTTTTGTACAGCTAAAAATTGTTGGAAGCTGATGAGACCAGAAGCGAGACCATGTGCAAATGGCCATGTACAGTCTTACTGGAAAAATAGAATGGATAAGTTCATTTACATTCAATAAATTTAAATCTTTTAGAAATTAGTTTTATTTAATAAAAAAAAAATGCAATTAATATATGAGTTCATTTTATTGTAAATTCATTTTATTTGTAAAAAATCTGGATTAGAAATTGTTTCAATTCAGTTAATTAAATTTAAATTTAATATAAATGAATAAATGTAATATTCCACATAATTTTATTTAATACAGGTTCATAAAAACATAATGTAAAATCTTGTCAATAAAACAAAACATTTCCTAACCTTATAAAACACTTTATGCATGTACTTTAGTTCCCCTAAATAGAAAAAAATAATCTTTACAATATTTAAAATATTTATTAAAATAGCATGGTAGAAAACATCACAATGGAACTGTACCCCCTCAGAGAGACATCTCAAATACCCATTTCCTCACCCATTTGTCTCACTAGAGTGTTTTAATAAAACGTGCCCAGGCCAAGGTTTGACAGGAAGTAAGGTGTTACTGTGAGTGACTGCTGTCTCGTGCTCCGCAGTGCCGCTCTCTGCTCCCAGTAACCTGCGAGTGTCTGAGGAATGGTACAATCGCTTCCGTATCAGCTGGGACACCCCGCCCTCACCCACCATGGGCTACAGGATCGTCTACCAGCCCACCTCAGGTACCCAGTCTGGGGAAAACTACTTCTACAACTAAAGCTTTACAGTACTAATTACCTAAAAGTACTAATTATGTTATTGAGGCTTTTTTATGGAAAATAATTTGTGACGTTACTTTTAAAGTATTTTTTTTTAATTTGGGCAGGGCTTGCTTGTTTGTTTTTGATATTAAAGTTGGTTTTGGGTTTTTTTCACAAGTGCTGTAATACCAAGTTTCAGGCATTGTTCAAATAATTATTACCTAGAAAGAGAAGGAAAAAATAAAGAGAAAGTCAGTTATTGTTGAAAGACATGAGCTTTCATCTGCTTTTTGAAGACTGGCAAGGATCCAGTGTTCCTGATAGGCAGGTGCTGAGCCTGTGGCCTTTCTATAAGCAAGCATCAGTGTCTTGAATTTGAAGCAAGCTGCAATCTGGAGCCAGTGCAGGAGATAAAGAGAGGTTTACCATGGGCTCTTGGGTTCACTGAAGACCAGTTGCGCCGCTGTATTTTGAATCATTTGTAGAGGTTTGATTGTTCTTGCAGTAGTCCATCCTAGAAATGACAAGGGCCTGGACAAGAAGTAGTGCAGCATGCTCTACTTACAAAGGGCCAGGTCTTTCTGATGTTGTGTAATGCAATCCTGCTAGATTGAGACTTGTAATGTGGTGCAGGCTAAGTTGAAAAGATGTGTCTTTAATCTAGATTTAAACTGACAGAGTGTGTCTGCCTCCGGAACAGAGTTAGGGAGATTGTTCCAGAGTTTAGGTGCTAGATAGGAAGAGGATCTGGCGCCCGCAGTTGATTTTGATATTCTAGGTATTATCAAATGGCCAGAGTTTTGAGAACGCAGCGGACGTGCAGGACTATAATGTGATAAGAGCTCGCTCAAGTATTGAGGAGCTAACCCATTCAGGGCTTTATAAGTAATTAATAAGATTTTAAAATCTATCCGATGTTTGATAGGGAGCCAGTGCAGTGTTGACAGAACCGACCCAGTGATGAGAGGATGGACAGGAGGATCTAATGAGTGACAGTGTCAAAAGCAGCAGCTAGATCCAGCAGAATGAGATTATTTTTCTCTGTAATTTTTGCTTAATAGTATGGTTAACGTAGATCATCGAAGGTCACTAGCAAAGACATTGGTTTTATTAAAATGTGATTAAATAAATAAAGGATTTCTGTGTTAATATTCTGAGTTTGCATTGAACTGTTTGTATTGATTTTAAGGAACATCGAATGTGGTTTTGAGTAAATACATGTTGATATTTAGTCTAGAACTACAGTAAGATCATGTTCACACATAACGCTCTGCACATACTGCTGATTTCTCTCAACATGGCAACCCCAAAGCTGCCAGTCAATACACTAGGAACAAAGGAACTTTTTTGAAAAAGTAACCCAGATATTAGACACGCTGACCTCTGACCTCTGACCTCTGATCTCTGGCAGCGGCCGGCCGTGCATTGGAGACCTTCGTCGGTGATGATGTGAACACCATGCTGATCGTCAATCTGCTGAGCGGGACGGAGTACAGTGTCAAAGTCATCGCCACCTACACCACAGGATCCAGCGAGGCCCTGAGCGGACGAGCACAAACACGTGAGTTTGAGCCAGCAGCGCTTCCACAAGTATTCAGTGTGTGAGTGACTGAGTGAGTGAGTGGGTGTTTAAGAGCACATGTGTGTTAGTGAGTGTGTGTGTGTGTGTTTGAGTAAATCTGTGTGTGTGTATGTTCTGGTTTAACTATACTAGTGAGGATGTAAATGTAAATATATGTGAATAAATGTGAAAATATATAGTTAAAGATCAGGATAACCCACTAGTGAAACATTTGACTGATCCTCACTAGATAAAAAGACTTATAAATCAGCCAAATTTGTTCTGATGTAGATCTATTGTTCTGCACTTGTTTCTGTGATGGTAGGGGTTGGGTTCGGGGAGAGAAAATATGTTAACTTGCTTAAAGATCAATGGAAATCTATGCAATGTCCTCACTAAGATAGCAAAACAAACGTGTGTGTGTGTGTGTGAGTGAGCTCCGCTGACGTCTCTGTCTATCTCCAGTGTATCTGGGAGTGAGTAACCTCAGCACCTTCCAGGTTCGGACCAACAGCATGTGTGTGCAGTGGCAGCCGCATCGACATGCAAACCTGTACCGCCTCGTCCTGCAAACACCCAGTGAGTGCACTTAAACACTTACACAGGCTTTAGGAAACAGAGTATTGAACCTAATTCATTGCATACCTTTCTATCAAAGTTATATTTGTTAATCTTGATAATGCTGAATGAAAAAAATGTTTAATTATAAAAGTCCAGTAAGTTTTCTGTTTGGTCAGTGTTTGGTTATCGTAAGCGGTATGGAAACTGATAGCAGTCTGTGGAGCATATTAACATGATTCAGTGTCATTTGTAATTTGTGTAAATACTGTGATGAGGGGAAAGAATCACGTGACAAGGATTGCTCAAATAAATGCCAGAGAGGGTGGATTAATTTACAATAAATTGCTGGCTGAAGAGGAGCTTGAACGGGGTGAAGCCAGATTGGCCTGGGGGACATTATGGATCCCAAAGAGGTCTGGGGATGGTAGACGGTGGTCTTCAACTGCTTCACCCACAACAGCCTGCAGAAGTTAGCCATTAGCCAGGAAATAAAGGGGTTAGGCAGCAGTCCCTCAAGGTTCATCCTGATGCACTCAAAGGGCACCTCGATGATGGGCAGCCGAGTGGGGAGAGTCGTCCTGGGTGACACCCGGCAAGCTTGGTAGAACCACTTCACCAGTGCAAGCGGTCGTGGATTCGCTGGATTGTGTTCGCCGCTTGTCGTTGAGATCGGGAGAAAAGAACGGAGAAGACGACCGATCATAATGCGTCCTCCACCTGACTGGCCGTTAAAACCCCTCCAGTAGCCAGTGCTTCTCAAGTTGAGTTCTGCAGCCTAGGCACGGGCTGGCAGAGAGGGGCCGCACAGATAGGAGACAAACCCAGGCGGGCTAGAATTTCCCTCATACCTCAGTGGAAGTGCTGGGGAGAGTGAAGTAGGTGCGCTGGGTTTTACCCTTCAACAGGGGAGCCAGCAACTGAGCCCAGTCATCCTGATGCCACCCTTCATGAGTCGCCATTATTTCAAACATCTGTAAGTATGCCTCAATGTCTTTGTGGGAGGTCATCTTGGATAACAATTTAGCGGCTTGCAGACGGGGTTCCAGCAGTGGAACGCATTACTTGGTGGCTGTATGAAGAGCTGCGAGCTCCGCTGGTGATTTTGTCCATTTTGGGGGAGGAGCGCCTGTGACAGGAAGCCAAAGACACACACAAAAAAAAGTGAGCTGAAGGAGATCGCTTGTTGGTGATTCTTCACTGACTTGCCCGCATTCTCCACCAGTGTCACGGGGTGAAAAATCACATCATAAGGACTGTCCGGAGGGTGGATTTATTTACAATAAGGTGCAAAATGGAAAGATGAAGTGCTCTTTTCCAGTGGGTTCCTGCTGTGCTCCTGAGGGGCTGATCAGTCACATGCCACCGTCTGAGGGAGAAGTGAGAGGTTGCGTTAGTGCAGTAGATACACATACAAAGACGAAGGAGTGTAAATCTTTGGGTTTCCATTCAATTCTGTTTCAGATGGTGAGAAACAGGAAGTGAAGTTGAGCGGCTCCACATCCAGGCACTGCTTTAATGACCTGACCCCAAACACACAGTATACTATCAGCATTCATGCTCAGCTGCAGGACACAGAGGGACCCGCCGTCAGCACCACCCAGAGAACATGTAGGTACACACACACACACACACACACACACACACACACACACTCACACACACACACACACACACACACACACACACACACACAGACACACACACACACAGACAAATAGATCTGCAGTGAAGTTATTCACTTTTAGAAAGCCCTAGGTTTCTCTTAAGAGTTCTTGTGTTCTTGTGTATTTCTTTGTAACGCTGTCACTCAAACGTGTCTGTAGTTCCTGTGGCCACAGCTCCGCCCACCACACCCAGCACCACTGCCCCCCCGCCCACTCTTCCAGCAACTAAAGAAGGTACGGGTCACATGACATCACTAACAGTAAGCCTTCGTCCAGCGCTTCTCATATCTGTGTGTGTGTGTGTGTCAGTGTGTCGAGCCGCTAAAGCGGATCTGGTGTTTCTGGTGGACGGATCGTGGAGTATCGGAGATGACAACTTCCAGAAGATCGTCCGCTTCCTGTACAGCACCGCCGGAGCGCTGGACCGGATCGGCCCGGATGGGACACAAGTGAGTGACACGTGAAGCAAATGAAGAACATGTTTGGACTTTCGTCAGCAAAGGACCACCACGGGAATTTAATGGGAAATATGTCAGTACAGGGCAAAGCTGCCACAATGCAGAAATAACTCAGCTGTTATTATAAATACCTTGGGAGAGATTTACTAACAGCTTGCTCCAGCGCAAATCGTCTTTTGGCATTAAAATATTACTGTCAGGTTTTACCAAAGATGTACATTGAAGAATTAGCACTGAAAACACATGAACCCAGTTATTGGCTGACCTTATTGAATATGCATTTCTAGGAGTTTCCCTTTTAGAGTCTGTCTTTCATTCTTTATTTGTGACTACGCTAATTTGTGCTTCACTTTGTATATTGCATTGCTTGATACGTAAATGAGATAGTGTGTCTGTGTTCTTTCTTTTGCGCATTATCACTAATTATTATTAAGTTCAGTGTAGAGTTTAGATAAAAGCTGTCGTTTGTCTCTTTCAGGTGGCTATTGCTCAATTTAGTGACGATGCTCGCACTGAGTTTAAGCTCAGCTCATACGACAATAAAGAAAACCTGCTGGATGCCATTCAGAGGATCTCCTATAAAGGAGGAAACACAAAGACAGGCAAAGACCAGCCCACACACACCGTCATCCACCTTAAACACACACACACACACACACCATTATCCACAGTAAACACACACACACTATCATCCACCATAAACACACACCACCATCCACCTTAAACACACACACCACCATCCACCTTAAACACACACACACACACACACCATTATCCACAGTAAACACACACACTATCATCCACCATAAACACACAAAAACATATATGACAGTGTTTGACCTCTGACCTCTTCAGGTCGGGCAATGCAGCACGTGAAGGACTCTGTGTTTTCGGTGGTGGGCGGAGCCAGAAGAGGTGTGCCAAAAGTTCTGGTGGTGATGACGGACGGCCGTTCCCAAGACGACGTGCTCCAGGTTTCCCAGGAGATCCAGACAGAAGGTGTGTTGCCATGACAATAACTAAAGTAAGGTAAAGATCCATGATCTTCTGACTGGTGCTCCACACTATATATATGTTACACATTTCCATCTGGCACCAGTAATGCTTTCTAAAAGAATAAATAAAACCCTAAATAGTGCAATATAGTCAGCATATTGAGATCATAGAGCTACTGGCGAAAATATCTTTTGAGACCAATTCGACATGAATATAATAAAGATAAGAGGAGATCAATCAAAACAATTATATGTCTATTTTAAAATGCTCTTAACATTCATATTAATAATGTAAAAAAAATGGCAAATGCTTGAATGAAGCACGTTTGGCTCTAGATAAGAAAATATTAGAGGACATGATGCCAAAGCATCACTACTAAAAGCCCCTTCATGCTCATTTTGACACGCTGCTCACTTTATATGTTGAAGCCTAGAACTCAAACTATCTTTTATAGTACAGTTTAATCAGAGAGGGGGTCTTAATCCAACATAACAATACATTTTGTTTCTGAACCTACAGCTCTCTCTTACAAATTTCTACTTTAGAAAGGTAAGGGGCGCTCCATAAAGAAATGGTAAATGGATACGCCTGCTTTAAACAGTGATGTCTGATATGGTCTGTGTCTGTAGGGTTCATCGTGTTTGCCATCGGGTTTGCCGACGCCGATTATGGCGAGCTGGTGAGCATCGCTAGCAAACCTAGCGAGAGACATGTGTTCTTCGTCGACGACCTGGATGCTTTCAGAAAGATCGAAGAAAAACTCATCACCTTTGTTTGTGAAGCTGCATCAGCCAGTAAGTGTGTGTGTGTGTGCTTATTTCATTAAAGTTTTAGTTTGAAATTTTAGTACTTAAACTTTTTGTACGTTTTATGAAAGCATATATTTATTTCAAGTAACAAAAATGTTTTTATTTATAGGTTTTATTTAACCATTATAACCCTGATGTGGTTGGTCTTACTTGTCCAAAAATTGTATAAACTTGATTAAACCTGTCGGGGACATAATCATTTCTAAAACCATTGTACAAACACAGTAAATAGAGTTGTAATGAACATGTGTTTGTTGACGTGTTTCTGTCTTTTCTATAGCATGTCCATCAGTACCAATGAGCGGCAGCACTTTACCAGGTAAAACTCACACACACACACACACACACACACACACACACACACACACACACACATTCACGCACACACACGCGCACACACACACACACACACACACTCACACACACACACACACACACTCACACACAGACTCTTCACAGTCATTTCTGATCAAGCTTCATGCTCATGTCAGCAGACACACACTTCCTGTCTCTGAGAGCGCTGAGTGTGTGTAAGAGGTTCTTGTAGTGTCTGATGGTTGCACTCAGGGTTCAGGATGATGGAGATGTTTGGTCTGGTGGAGCATCAGTACAGCAGCGTGAGCGGCGTGTCCATGGAGCCGGGGACCTTCAACAGCTTCAGCAGCTTCAGACTCGGCAGCGACTCGCTCGTCACGCAGCCCACCAGGTGACGCCCGCTTCACACACACACACACACACACACACACACACACACACACACACACACACACACACACACACACTCAGAGCTGGAGGCGTAGAGATGACCTCTGAACTCTAATGGCAGGTTCATTCATCCTGAGGGTCTGCCGTCAGACTACACCATCACCATGCTCTTCCGCCTGCTCCCAGAAACCCCGCAGGAGCCCTTTGCATTGTGGGAAGTCCTAAACAGCAGCAACGAGCCGCTGGTGGGAGTCATCCTGGACAGTGAGTAACACCTGATGGGTTCAGTTCTCAAGCTCACCTTGAATTGAGCTGCATGATGATCATGCTTTAATAAGAAGCTGTGGTTTACAGTAAATGTATAACAGCGAAGGGGCCTTTTTAGACACTCTTTAGCTTTTATAAATTCACTGTAAACCACAGCTTCTTGGGGCTTACTGCTTTTATAAAACTGTTATTCCATATACATAGCAAGACTTCTTAGACTGTTTAAAGTGTTTTTTACTCTGTTGTTGATGAAAAGAGCTTTAATACCTGACTATTCCATCAACTGAGACAGAAATAAACTATTTCTAAATATTTCAGTCATTTGTTACTTAAATATCAGTGGTTACAATATTTTATCTAGAGATTTTTGTCAATACTTTTGAGCTGCTATTGTTGGAGGACTAGACGCTTTATTCTATATTTTAGGTTTAGAACATTACGTCTTCATTTCTGTCATGCTGTGTTTAAGCATTTGTAAAAATGATAAGAAAGATCCATGATTTTGGTATGAGGTAAAGTTGTGTAAAAAGAAAATGCAAGCATTTTAGAAACGCTTGAATTGACTGAATATTGTGTGAAAACAACATGAATGTGTTAATGTATGGCTACAGCAAACAGATCGTGTTTAGAGTTTTGAAAATGTGACTAGAGATTAAAATGAGAAAAGCAGCATTTCCGTCCTATTTCTTTACATACTAAAAACAAAATCCCATCAACAAAAAAAAAAATTAAAAATGTGCTTTTGAAAACCAGATAAGACCAGTGTCTCCTGGTTTCTCTTCACAGATGGAGGAAAGACTCTGACTTACTTCAACACAGATTATAACGGTGACTTCCAGACAGTGACGTTTGAGGGGCCGGACATCCAGAAGCTCTTCTATGGGAGTTTTCACAAGGTCAGAGGTCACAGCCGCAGGAGATGCAGTGAGTGTGCTGTTGTCTAATGTGTGTGTGTGTGTGTGTGAGCGCAGCTGCACATCGCCGTCAGTAAGACGTCAGCTCTGGTGATGGTGGACTGTAAACCGGCGGGAGAGAAGAGCGTGAACGCAGCCAGAAACATCAGCACTGACGGAGTGGAGGTCCTGGGACGGATGGTGAGATCCAGAGGAGCCAAAGACAACTCTGCTCCGGTACAGTGTATGTGTGTGTGTGTGTAAGATCAAAGTGAAAACCAGCACATATGAGGTTCAGTGTTAGAATAACAAGTGTGTGTGTATGTGTCTGTGTGTGTTTAGTTTCAGCTGCAGTCCTTTGATATCGTGTGCAGCACGTCTTGGGCTCGACGGGACAAATGCTGCGAGCTGCCCAGCCTGGTGAGTGTGTGTGTGTGTGTGTGTGTGTGTCTCTGTGAAGGCCGGTTGAGGTTTAGATCATCGGAGTGAGGACAATTAGTCCGGTCCTCACTTTCTGAGAGTCCCTTAAAGACCTGTCTGAGGGTCAAGACTTGGTTTTAGGGATCAGGTTATAATTGAGTAAAGGGTGGGTTTAGAGAAAGGAGCTAGAGATTGTGTGTGTATGTATGTCCTCACAAAGACAGCTATACAGAGTTGTGTGTGTGTGTGTGTGTGTGTATGAGTGTGGTTTGGTTTTATATCCTGGTGGGGACCTGAACACACACTGACTGGAGACTTGGGGACATGAATTGAGGTCTCATGGGTACAAAAGCTTGAAAATCAAATGATAAATCATATGGTTTTTATTTGCTTACATTCAGGGCATCCGGGATGTAGGTGACTTTGTTTCTTCTACAGAACACAAACAAAGATTTTAAATGTTGCAGTCTGTCAGTCATATAATGGAAGTCACAGACTGAACAATATTCCAACATTTTTTGCCTCTTATACACCACAGTCTTTGGCTCTCAATCAGATCTATGACTTCCAGTATATCACTGACAGACTGCAATGGTGTTAAAAATCTTCATTTGTGTTCTATTGAAGAAACAAAAGATCTGGGGGTAAGCACATAAACATCACATTTTCATTTTAAGGTGAACCATCCCTATATTACACACATTTCTGATACATTAACTTGTTTGAGTTATTAGTATGATCGTGAACACGAGTGTTTGTGCTCATATGATAAATGTTGTCACTGTGTCACGCGTCTGCAATCTTTCCTGAATTCGACTTTCAGTGTCAAGCACATAACGTTTGTTGTTTGTTACCAGTGCAGGTTACAGTCACACTCATCAGAAACGTTTTTTTCACCATCATTTTTCACGTTCTAGTCACAACCACCTGTCTTTGTCCACATCACTTTTAAATGTAAAGTTACGCCACTGGGTGAGTGTCTATATATCATGGGTGCAGCGATATTCTGGTATTGATGATATCCATGATACTCAAATCATGAAATATTGACATAGTATTAATTTATTGTGTGACATATCGGTTTTGGCGATAACCATGATATTTAAAATGAACAGGACCTTTATGTTAACACGCCTGGTGATCCCCAGATGGACGCTGACACACAAGAATCATGTCGTCCGAGTGGGAGACTCGAGGCTTAGTGATAACCAGATCATTAGAAGAGAGCTCTATGCATGAACTGTGTTCCGATTGACAGCTGAATAAAAACAGGAAGAATAATCATAAAAGAATAATGAGGATTACCTGACAGAGGTGTAAAAAGTTTCCTTAAACTAAATTCTCATATATTTATTTCAACTCCTAGTATTTTAAATTTGCAATTAATCATGATTAATCAAGGTCCATGACTAATGATAAACACAATAAAGATTTGAATCGATTGACAGCGCTAAATTATATACTATTTTATAATATCATCTGCATTTGTATTTATATATTAAGATTTTAATTCAATTGTAGTACTTATTATAATATTTATTGTTACTTTATATTTTACGTAAGTATATTTACTTTATAGTATTTATAAAAAGTATATTCATATATTTAGGTTTTAGTTTTAATTTTATTTAATTTTATTATGCTGTGCTTTAGCAAGGCAAGGCAAGGCAAGGCAAGTTTATTTATATAGCACATTTCATACACAATGGTAATTCAAAGTGCTTTACAAAAGAGGAAATAAAATAATTACAAGGTTTAAATAACAATAAAAGAAATTTTAGGTCCTAGTCCATTGAGTGATTTATAAACGAGTAAAAGTGCTTTAAAATCAATTCTAAATGTCACTGGAAGCCAGTGTAAGGACCTGAGGACTGGTGTGATGTGCTCTGATTTTCTGGTTCGAGTCAGGATCCTGGCAGCAGCGTTCTGGATGAGCTGCAGCTGTCTGATGGTCTTTTTGGGAAGGCCAGTGAGGAGACCATTACAATAGTCCACCCTGCTGGTGATGAAGGCATGGACTAGTTTCTCCAGGTCTTGCCTGGGCACAAAGCATCTGATTCTTGCAATATTTTTTAGGTGATAGTACGCTGATTTAGTCACTGCTTTGACATGACAGCTGAAACTCAGGTCGGTCTCTAGAATCACACCAAGATTCTTGACTTGCCTTTTGGTTGTTTGACCCTTGAGTCAAGATATGCATTCACCTTGTGAACTTCATCTTTATTTCCAAATGCAATGACCTCAGTTTTCTCCTTGTTTAACTGAAGAAAATTTTTGCACATCCAACTGTTGATTTCATCGATGCATTGGCAGAGTGAGTCAATGGGGCTGTAGTCACTTGGTGATAAGGCTAGGTAAATCTGCGTGTCGTCAGCATAGCTGTGATAGGCAATTTGATTCTTTCTCATTATTTGACTTAGTGGGAGCATATACAGGCTAAACAAGAGCGGCGCAAGAATTGAGCCTTGTGGGACTCGCATGTCATGGACGTCCACTTAGACTTATGCTCTCCTATACTCACATAATAACCCCTCCCCTGAACCAGTTTAGAGCCATTCCAGAAAGCCCGACCCAGTTTTCCAGTCTGTCTAGAAGAATGTTATGATCGACAGTGTCAAACGCAGCACTAAGATCTAGTAGTACCAGCACTGATATTTTACCAGAATCAGAGTTTAGGCGAATATCATTTATTATCTTAACTAACGCTGTCTCTGTGCTGTGGTGCGGTCTGAAACCAGATTGAAAATTATCCAGATAACCATTTGAGTTCAAGTAGCTGTTCAGCTGATTCAGAACTACCTTTTCAATGATCTTGCCTATGACCGGAAGATTTGATATCGGTCTATAGTTACTCAATATACTGTTATCAAGATTTCTCTTTTTCAGGAGGGGCTTAACAACCGCAGTTTTCAGGGCGTTTGGAAAAGTCCCAGAAAGAAGTGATGTGTTCACCACTTCTAAGATGTCAGCTTTTAAACAGTCAAACACGCTTTTAAGAAAGGATGTGGGAAGTGTGTCAAGACAGCAGGTTGAGGATTTTAGGTGCTGTACTACTTCCTCCAAAGTTTTGCTATAAATTGCGTCAAAAACACACATAGTGACTCCTTTTTGAGATTTTGGTTGAATCTGACATATCTCTACATCATCTGATGTTTTAATTGCCTTTCTGATATTTTCGATCTTCTCAGAAAAGAATGAGGCAAACTCATTGCATTTGCTGTCAGAAAGCATTTCACTGGGAATCTGACTTGGGGGGTTTGTCAGTCTCTCAACCGTAGCAAAAAGAGTGCGGGTGTTGTTCAGGTTACTATTTATAAGGTTTGAGAAAAACTTCTGTCTTGCTGTGGCTAATTCCACATTAAAAGCATGCAGGCTGTCTTTATAGATGCTATAGTGGATTTCAAGTTTTGTCTTCCGCCACGTCCGCTCAGCCTTTCTGCATTGCCTTTTCATGATCTGCACTGCTGTTGATTTTCTCCAACATGACTTTTGTCTGCCAGTCTTCTTACTGACTTTCACTGGTGCAATGTCATCCATGACATTCTTAACTTTTGAGTCAAAGGACTCTAGGAGAAGATCAACGCAGTCGGCAGAAATGCTTGGCATTGAAGAAACAGCCTTCATAAATAGCACACTTGTGTTCTCATTAATGCATCTCTTTCTGACAGTGACAGATCTGGATTCAGTGGTAGCAGAGATCAATATATCAAAGAAAATACAGAAGTGATCAGACAGTGCTACATCCTTGATAACAATGGATGAAAGCTGTAAACCCTTACTGATGAGTAAATCTAGCGTGTGCCCATGGTGATGTGTAGGTCCATGCACATGCTGAATCAGCTCAAAAGTGTTTAAAACAGTTATAAATTCTTTTGTAGTTTTGATTTCTGCATTTTCTATGTGGATATTAAAATCCCCTGCAATCACAAAACAGTCAAACTCTGAACAAATCATTGATAACAATTCTGTGAACTCTTCAACAAAGGCTGGAGAATATTTAGGAGGCCTGTAAATAATGATAAACAGGATGCGTGGAGCACCTTTCAACACAATCCCTAGATATTCAAATGACAAGTACTGACCAAATGACACTTGTCTGCACTGAAAGACATCTTTAAAGAGAGCAGTAACCCCACCCCCTCTCTTGTCAACTCTGCAAACATTCATATAAGTGAAGTTGGGAGGGGCTGTTTCATTGAGCACTGTTGCACTGCAGCTTTCTTCAAGCCATGTTTCATTTAGAAACATAAAATCTAGATTGTTTGTAATTATTAAATCATTGATCACAAATGATTTGTTTTTTAGTGATCGAACATTTAATAATGCTAGCTTGATGGTAGTACTTTTTGTTTCTATAGCAGTCTGAGTTTGTTGTCTAATGGGCCGCAGATTAGATTTGTCAGCTGTACGCCTTGAGAAGGCCTTAGACTTTCTATCCTGTAATAAGACGGAGATAGTGAGAGACACACTGGGTTCCCGCTTGTTTTCTAAACATCCCTGAAAGTTTTTGCTGTAGTTGCGGGGACCAAACACATCACTGAGAGCTGTTATCAGTTGTTTTGCTTTACCAGCTGCAGATGGAGGAGGGATGGCCTGGCGTTGTCGCAGCGGCCGAAGAGCTCTCGCTGGAGGAGGGCGAGCTGGGCCCAGCGGCCTTGGAGGTGGTGGTGCCCGCCGTTTTGTAGTTGATAACTGGGGGCTCGCAGCAAAGGAGTGGGAGAGTCTGGTTTTAGCCACCAATTCCTCCATTTTTTGTGAGAAGCTGAGAAGTGGCGATGCTGAGAGAGGGATAATGTCTCTGGTAAACAGAGCATTGGTGTTTCGGTGGCAGAATTATGCTGTCCTGGCTTCTCTGGCTGATTACCAGAGAGTCGTCCTTCGGCTCTGAGTCCTGGAGCCGTTGTTGTGCGTCACATTGTGTCTGTGATGGGCTCTGCGGGCAGGGCTCAACCGTGATAGTGTCCACAAACAGTGCTTGTTGTGGCTCTGTGGTGTTTTCAGTGTCCTTGTGGGATGTGTCGACCAGATGATGACTCTGAGGCTGATATGAAGTCCTGTCGTCATCCATACTTTGTCCAGGTGTGTGTGTGCCATTCATGTTGAGTGGACTGGCACACTCTGCTGATGGATGACGGAGTGAAAAATAGATGTTGTCCTTTAACACTCTCGCACCAAGTTTGTTTGGGTGAAGGCCATCCAGTTTAAACAGTTGTCTGTGTCCCCAGAACAGATTGAAGTTGTCGATGAAGTTGACTCCTTTTTGACTGCAGGTTCTTTGTAGCCAAGTATTCAGTCCAAGCAACCGTGAAAACATGTTTGTTCCCCTTGCTGGGAGTGGTCCACTGATGAACGACTGGACTTCAACTCTTTGAAGTGTTTCGATGAGTTCACTGAAGTCCCTCTTCAGGAGTTCTGACTGCTCCTTACGAATGTCATTCTTCCCCACATGGATGATGACTCGTTTTGCAGTCTTGTGCTTCATTAGAACGTTCTGAAGTCCATTGTTTACATCAGAGACGGTCGCTTGAGGAAAGCAGCATGTAGTTGTCGTTCTGCTCCTGACGTTTCTGATAATGGAGTCTCCGACTATCAGAGTTCTGGGCTCGGCTGCTCTGTGATCTGAACGCCGCTGTCTGCTCGACCTTGAGCGCCTGTTTGTAGCGGTGTTAGCTACTGGCTGATATGACTCTTGCTCAGTCACTTTCGGGGATTCCTCAACCAAATTCGTTAGAGATTCAAATCTGTTCTCGAGCTGTACAGGGGGTGGTAAAATACCAGTTTTTCCAAGCCTTCTCATGGCCATGTCTGGGGTAGATGATGCCACAGCGGCAATATGAGATACTCGTGACAGTCTGATGTCTCGAGTGCCTTTGGGTCTCGCTCCCTGTCTTTGCCACTGATTTGTGTGTTGATCAGCTTTAGCTTGATTCGCTACATTTGTATACTGTCGAGGTTGATTCGATTCACAGGACTCACCGGCTGTGGGCTGAGGGGGTCCGTGATGATCTGCTGTGTGATCTGCTTGTTTTGGGAGTCCAGCAAGTAACTTCGTTTCAAGAGCCACAATCCTTTGTAGCAGTCTGTGGCAGTTTGTGCAGCAAGTAGATTCCAGAAGAGGCATTTTCTTTCTTGTTTGTTGAAGATAGGAAGCTGTGTTTTCCCGTCTCCGGAATGTAAGCTGCTAGCAGCGGGAGGCAGATAATCTAGTTCTTTGTAGTAGCTATTATTGCAATCCCGAAAGTTTTTGCCAAATATGTGTTGTTTGAGCACTGTGCTATATGCTGAAGTTAAAACTTAGTAAAATCAAAAAAAGTAGATAAAAGTAGATAAAAAGAAGCAAAGCGCGGAGCAGTAAGCAAGAGCGTCCGAACAGTCGCAAGCCGGAAGTAGACTTTAGCGTATATAAATTGTTTTTTAATAGTTTATTTGTTCTAACGTTTTCTTTTTAATATTTACCTTTAATTTTTTAGCTTTAATTTAACTTGAGCACTTCAACTAAAACTTTTGGATCTTTATTATCAAAATGTATTTAAATGATTTATGTTTCAGACAGTAATATACCGTAATCTATTCATTCCAAAACAATATGGGATAAAATCTCCCCTGGAATACCGAGACTGGAGTAGAGTGACAGATTGATGTGGTTTCATTAACTGGTGTGATTTAGCTGCTGTTATATTTATTTTCAGAGGAAGGAGGCTGAGTGTCCTTCTCTCCCGCGAGCATGCACCTGCACTCAGGACAGCAAGGGCCCCCCCGGCCCCTCCGGACCCCCTGTAAGAGCCCTTCATCACCATCATCATCATCATCACTGACATCAGTCACTGACTCTGTGTGTGTGTGTGTGTGTGTGACAGGGAGGCCCGGGCATCAGAGGAGCCAGAGGAGATCGAGGTGAACCCGGCCCTGTGGTACAGAATTACCCACAATCCACCTCATGAGAAATAAAAGCATGATTATATAGTGAGTTAACACAGGTGTGTGTGTGTGTGTGTGTGTGTGTGTAGGGTCCTGTAGGTCCAGTTGGGGACGCTGGTGTTCCAGGTGCTCAGGGGCCTCCCGGTCCCCCGGGGCCCAGCGGACGCTCCATCAGAGGCCCTCTAGTAACTATCAGCAACTCCACATGATTTCTCCTTACACAAAATTCAAAAACCGTGCACGGCTGTCTGCTGATAAGCACTGAGCTGTAACATTAGAACATGGCATTGTTTCTCATATTACTGATACACTTCCACTCATCTACACACCTTATACTGTACAGTGCTTTGATGCAACCTGTGTTGTTAAAAGCGCTATATAAATAAAAATGAAAATGATTGATTGGCAGTGCACATGCATATCAAGAAAAAATATTTGATTTATCAATGTTTAAAGGCTCATTATGTTTATGATACAGAGATGTGTTACGTTATTGCCTTCAATGTAAAAAGAGTGGCGCTTGATTCAGAGGTTTGTAATTAATCATTGCACCCTCTTGTGGACGATGAAGGCAGTACTTTTTTCCCTCTAACATGGAAGCCTTATACAATTTGAACACAATTGTTAAGTAATAATGTAGTTTTACACTGCTTCACTAATTCACTTTCACACAGATTCACAGCTACTGCTTCTGAGAGAAATTAAGTGATCCTGTTGATCTCACACACATCTCCACTGTTCCTCAGACACATATGCTTTTAAATCAGATTACATTAATCATTTAATTAATGCAGATCTGTGTCAATGGGGATTTTTTGTCATCTTTACGCAAAAAAACTAAGGGAAATTCAATTTTTACTTCACTGTTGTTGTGTAACATACCCTAAGCTATTGGTGTCCAAAACCCAGCCCTGGATGAATTTCATACAGCCTGCAGCATGCCTTTTGAAGTATACGTGGCCGTCAAGTATAATTCACAAAATATGCACTTTCATAATGTCAATAGAAGGAGACAGCACAAAATATAAACCAGATGTAGCAGTAAAATGATTGATAAGAATTTTATATTTGCTGTCATTTCTTTATCACACAAGAATTCCTAAACACGCTTGACCCGAGCCACACAGATTATTAGCTCTGACTAAAGACAGCTCAATGCCAGCTTAGAACAAATGTGTTTACTCACGGACTGATCTCGATCAGGCAAGGAACGCAGTGATGAAAAACTAAACAACAACAAACATTTAGAAAACTTTACAATCCACAAATCACCAGCATTAACAACGGATTTACTACGGTAACTGTGGTGTTGTGGCAAAATGTAGGATATTACACACACACATGTATTATGTAAACAAACACTTTTATTTTAGATGCAATTAATCGTGATCAGACTAACACACACACACACACACACATATATATATATATATATATATATATATATATATATATAATTTGATATAGGGAGAAGCATCTGTTCCCCCGGTGTGTCCATATCATCAGTCTGACCCCCTTTAAAAAAGTTTGGACACCACTGCCCTAAACCGATACATGATCATCGAAAACTCAACAACTGAAACTTTGAGGTGTTTGGTTAAAAAGGTCTAATTTCACAATAAAAGCATGATTGGGGTTATCAGGGTGACTTACTCCAGATGAGTGCAGTATTTTAGTGCTTACAGCAGCAGTCGTCACTGTGATATATAGGGTGGCCATGTGTGGCATTGTTTCTGGACACGTCCTGGCCAGGATTTCTATATTGCCTAAAATATCTGGGTTTTGGGCTTGTTTGTGTGTGCAGACCAACCGTTGTACAACATCAAAATACCATACAGACAGTTCATTATGCTTTCAAAATTATCTTGAGGTACTTAATATGTACACATATTTGCATTGTGTTGACCATAGATCCATCTTCTCACACATCATGATTGGTCTGTTATGTACAATGCTTGCATGGTATAGGTCAAACTACTTTCATAATCATTACCTTCTGCAAGTATGAAAAAAGAAAAATGCAACCAAATTCTAGAACAAATCCTGGCAATGACATGTCCGGGAAAAAGTATGGTCACCTTGGTAATGTGTCTGGAGTTGAGTGACCTGTGTCTGGAGTTGAGTGACCTGTGTCTGGAGTTGAGTGACCTGTGTCTGGTGTTGAGTGACCTGTGTCTGGAGTTGAGTGACCTGTGTCTGGAGTTGAGTGACCTGTGTCTGGAGTTGAGTGACCTGTGTCTGGTGTTGAGTGAACTGTGTCTGGAGTTGAGTGACCTGTGTCTGGAGTTGAGTGAACTGTGTCTGGAGTTGAGTGACCTGTGTCTGGAGTTGAGTGACCTGTGTCTGGTGTTGAGTGACCTGTGTCTGGAGTTGAGTGATCTGTGTCTGGTGTTGAGTGACCTGTGTCTGGAGTTGAGTGAACTGTGTCTGGTGTTGAGTGACCTGTGTCTGGAGTTGAGTGACCTGTGTCTGGAGTTGAGTGAACTGTGTCTGGAGTTGAGTGACCTGTGTCTGGAGTTGAGTGATCTGTGTCTGGAGTTGAGTGAACTGTGTCTGGTGTTGAGTGAACTGTGTCTGGAGTTGAGTGAACTGTGTCTGGTGTTGAGTGACCTGTGTCTGGAGTTGAGTGAACTGTGTCTGGAGTTGAGTGACCTGTGTCTGGAGTTGAGTGACCTGTGTCTGGTGTTGAGTGAACTGTGTCTAGAGTTGAGTGAACTGTGTCTGGTGTTGAGTGACCTGTGTCTGGAGTTGAGTGAACTGTGTCTGGTGTTGAGTGACCTGTGTCTGGAGTTGAGTGAACTGTGTCTAGAGTTGAGTGAACTGTGTCTGGTGTTGAGTGACCTGTGTCTGGAGTTGAGTGACCTGTGTCTGGAGTTGAGTGACCTGTGTCTGGAGTTGAGTGACCTGTGTCTGGTGTTGAGTGAACTGTGTCTGGAGTTGAGTGACCTGTGTCTGGAGTTGAGTGAACTGTGTCTGGAGTTGAGTGACCTGTGTCTGGAGTTGAGTGACCTGTGTCTGGTGTTGAGTGACCTGTGTCTGGAGTTGAGTGATCTGTGTCTGGTGTTGAGTGACCTGTGTCTGGAGTTGAGTGAACTGTGTCTGGTGTTGAGTGACCTGTGTCTGGAGTTGAGTGACCTGTGTCTGGAGTTGAGTGAACTGTGTCTGGAGTTGAGTGACCTGTGTCTGGAGTTGAGTGATCTGTGTCTGGAGTTGAGTGAACTGTGTCTGGTGTTGAGTGAACTGTGTCTGGAGTTGAGTGAACTGTGTCTGGTGTTGAGTGACCTGTGTCTGGAGTTGAGTGAACTGTGTCTAGAGTTGAGTGAACTGTGTCTGGTGTTGAGTGACCTGTGTCTGGAGTTGAGTGAACTGTGTCTGGTGTTGAGTGACCTGTGTCTGGAGTTGAGTGAACTGTGTCTGGAGTTGAGTGACCTGTGTCTGGAGTTGAGTGACCTGTGTCTGGTGTTGAGTGAACTGTGTCTGGAGTTGAGCGAGCTTTCTTTGATGTTGAGTGAGCTGTGTCTGGAGTTGAGTGAGCTGTGTCTGGTATTAAGCGAATTGTGTTTGGTAGGGGGCTCCAGGTGAGACGGGTCAGAAGGGCGACGCTGGTCCTCAAGGGCTGCAGGTAAATCCCTCACAGCTCACCTTCTCTCTCAGTCCATCTTCTGTTCATCTGAAGATGTTCCTGTGTTTTTATAGGGTGTTCCTGGCTCTCCCGGGCCTGCAGGACGCGATGGGCCTCCAGGACCGAGGGTAACGTGTCTGTCGCTCATCATACTAGCGCTGTACTTGGCTGTATAATCACTATGTTCTTGTCCCTCACAGGGTCTGCCGGGTCAAGATGGACCTCAGGGTCGAGTGGGACCTTCTGGAACTATAGTGAGTACACTAACAAAGTTATTTATTAATGCATTTAGTTTTTCTATACAGAAGCATCAGCCAACAAAATCATTACAGCATGTTTACAAAGTCATTACAGCACGTTATATTCTTTATAAATGAAGCTTTATTACAAGTCTTGTATGTTTTATGTGGCAGAAGATCAAAAAAACTTCATAATGTCATTATTGCTCTGCTCCAGTCAATAAAGCGTGTTTATAACGAGCATCTTGTCCTCAGGGCGGTCCGGGAGCTCCAGGGGCACCTGGGGAAAATGGCCCTCCAGGACCCACAGGAGACCAGGGTCCTCCGGTATGTGTTTCCACATGTGTGTGCACTTGATAGCAGCGACGAAACCAATGCTAAAACCTCCTTTGTCTATTTCAGGGGCCACCGGGACCCAAAGGAGAGAAGGGTGAGCGGGTGAGTCAGATCACAAGGTCATCCTGAAGATTTCTGAAGTGTTTCTCTGGTGCTCATGTGTGTATTTAACAGGGCGAAGTCCAGTCCACAGCTTCTGTCCAAGCCATAGCCAGACAAGTGTGTGAGCAGCTGATCCAGAGTGAGTGGAGAGAAACAGAATCATGGCATGCCTGGATTGCATTTGTGTGTCTAACGGCTCTCTCTCTCCCCGGCCGCAGGTCACATGGCGCGGTACAGTTCTATTCTGAACCACATTCCCAGTCAGCCGGTGTCGATCCGCACTGTTCCCGGGCCGCCAGGAGAGCCGGGCCGACAGGGGTCTCCAGGACCTCAGGGAGAGCAGGGGCCGCCGGGACGGCCGGGATTCCCAGGCAGTAACGGGGAGAACGGTCAACCAGGAGCCCGAGGTGCGTGGCTGTGTTTGTACTGACAGACTGAGAAACACAGACAGCACTAGCCTAATCATAACCATAATTGTGTGTGTTTTTCACCATCAGGACCTCTGGGTGAGAAGGGAGAGAAGGGCAGTCCAGGTGTGGGAGTCCAGGGACCCAGAGGACCCACTGGACCGCCAGGTAAACACACACACACACACCTCATTTGGGCAGGTCATTCCACCAGAAGGGAATATTAATGTAAAAGTCTGTGAAAGTGATTTTGTGAATGATAAAGTGATGTTCACTTGCAGAGCACAAGCTTCTAGAGTCCATTTAGAGTAACCATTTAGGTAAAGGGGTGCAGAGTCAGAGGTGGTTTTTTAGGCAAACATCAATGCCTTTAATTTTATGCGAGTAGCTTTTAATAGTAATGGACCATCAAACAGCAAGAAATGTCTGTTGGACAAGCTGAGATCCGAGCAGCTATCATCGAATCATCAGGATGGAATGAGGAATAGAGTTGAATGTCATAAGCAAAGTGATATGAAAAGCCGTTTCTGAACAACAAAACCTAGAGATGCCATGTAGACAGAGAAGATAAGTGGTCCAAGAACTGAGCCTTGAGGCACACCAGTGACTCGGACACCTCACCTTGAATGAGAAACCTATCTGAGAGGTAAGACTCAAAACAATTGGAGTGCATTTTCTGAAATGCCCTTTCTCAGTAGGGTTCACAGGAGGATCTGGTGGTTGACAGTATGAATAGATCAGACAATATGAACAGTGGACAGATCCAGCAAGATAAATAATGAAGATTTGGAAACCAGTCTTACTGAGGCTCTTACAAGGCTGTCTCAGTTGAATGTCCACTTCTGAAACCAGACTGGCTGCTGTCGAGGAGGTTGTTCTGAGTGAAAAAGGCAGACGCTTGGTTCAAAACAGCTTGATGTTTAATAGAGATGGGTTAAGGGTGGGTTCCCCTCTACTTAAGGGTTATATGTGCCTGTGTATAACCTGAGGGAAAAACACCAGTGTGGAGGGATGTGTTAATGATGTGGGAGCAGGTACAACTGCAGAAGAAATGGCTTGAAAGATATAAGTTGGAATAGGATTAAATGGACAAGTAGTATAATGATTAGAAAGGATGAATTTAAGACTTCTGCCTCAGAGAGTGAAGAGAAGGATCTGGATGTGAGTGTGTTTGCTGGTAAGATGTTGTGAATCACACACACACACACATGCATGGGTAAAGTATACCCAAACAACTGTGTTGGACAAATGCACAAATACTAGACAAATAGACAGTGTGTATAGTCAAATGACAAAATAGAACATGAAACAGGAAGCTGAGGAATCTGTTTCCTGCTGTACCACAGGAGCTCCTGGTGAAGGCAGAACAGGAAGTCCAGGTCCATCTGGTCGCCCTGGTAACCCCGGCAGTCCTGGCAGACCCGGGATTCCAGGACCGGTTGGTCCGCCCGGTCCACCCGGATACTGTGACCAGAATTCCTGCCTCGGCTACAACGTGGGAGGTGAGTGTGTGTGTGTGTGTGTTTGCTCACGTGTATGTGTGTGTGTGTGCTAACCCTCACTGCTGTCTTTAATACGCTTCATAAGGCTCGTAATGTCACGCTCATGATGATGATGTCTCTGTGCATGTGCTGCGTGAGACAACATGATGTTCAGACTGAAATGACATGCATGAGACTGCATGATTAAAATAAAACTGTGATTATTAAATTGAATGCGACTGCGATATAGTCTAATACTGCGATAAGTGATATAACACAGCATGCACCAAACATCTTCACAAACATCAACAGGGAAGCTTTAGTGTTGCCTGAAGTGTTTTGTCAAAATAAATACTGGTGTATAAATACTAGTTTTTGCAATTTTAGAAATATACATTATAAAATGCAATTATAAAAATAACATTTCTGTAACATTTCTTATTATATTTTTATTTAATAATTTGATATGATTATTAGTTATTTTAATATATAATCGCAAAATAGAAACAGCCAGAGCAAACACGGAGCTCTTTTAAAATGCATCAGGTACATTTTTTTGTGCAGCCCTACTGCATTGTGTTCCTTCATGTATATTGTGTGTAACATTTCACTACTGCATGCTTGATTCAGTAAATCAGCAGATTACTGTAGAATGGCATTGGCTGTAGTTCATGATCATGATTTACATATCAATCACATATTAAAGTGTCCCCAACTGAGCAAGCCAGAGTACATACTGCAGAAATAATAGTGTGCTGCTCCTGACTGAAAGAGGCTGAACATCTAACACGTGATTAGTGATGTGTGTCTGTGGGGGCGGGACATGGGGTGTGGCCTGGGCAGAAACAAATTTTAAAATGTATCTGTGGGGGCGGGGCGGTGGGTGTGGCCTGGGCATCTGGCAATGGTGTTGTATCTTTGGGGGCGGGACAGTGGGTGTGGCCTGGGCATCAGGGAATTCTAGTAGGTGTGTTCAACTTGAAGCGGCGCTGCAGCGACTGATTGTTGTATGACATCAAAGTACCATCTTGCTATATTTTTCTGGCATATACCTCTTCGAGTTGAACACACCTGTTGTCTCTTAGGAGGCAGGGCAGTGGGTGTGGCTTGGGAATCAGAATGCTGTTGTCTCTTAGGAGGCGGGGCAGTGGGTGTGGCTTTGGAATCAGGGAATGCTGTTGTATCTTTGGGGGCGTGGCAGTGGGTGTGGCTTGGGAATCAGGGAATGCTGTTGTATCTTTGGGGGCGGTGCAGTGGGTGTGGCCTGCTTGCATCATTAACGCGTGTCTCTCTCGTGCTGCTCGTGCGCTGTGTTTTTGCGGCTCAGAGCCGGACGTCGATGCTGACCTCACTGACACAGATGTTCCTGTAGTTCAACTTCCGCCCAGCTCCTACCAGCCGTACGGCCCCGAGGCCGAGGACGACGACCCCTACGGCTCCTACACCTCCTACTACCAGCCCAACTACCCCCCGCCGCGGCCCGTGCAGCCCGACGACCCCGTGATAGAGGAGGGCGTGGAGGAGCTGCGCTCGCCCGGCATGCAGCGGCACACACGCTAGACAGGACAGATAGTGACATAGAAACTCAGAACTAAGAGAAAAAGAGCCAGGATTGTGAGGTGAAAGTGTGTGTGAGTTATTATAGGACGGCCTCTACCTATTCGTGCTTATAGATGAGATCTATTAGTAGACCAGATGAAATTAATCTTATTTACATACATATCGAATACATTTCATAACAAAAGCATTTGACATTTTAAAATGCTGTCCTGTTTATGCCGTTCAGCACAGCGTTAGATCTGACTCTGTGTCTGTCTGACTGAATTAATGTTCATTTCTGTTTGTTTTTAAGAAGATGTCTTGAATATATTCACCGTGAAGTGTGTGCTTCGTTGTAGTTATTTAAATCTGTAAAGAAAGCAGTGGCAGGTGAGTTTTGATGATCAGGTTTGTTATGATTGAATCAGTTCACTTACTTGAATCATTTCTTTCCATCGGTCTGATTGATTCAGTCGCAGATCCAGCGGTTTGTTTGCGTCGCTCATTGCAAGAAAAACAATCAGTGGGGAAAATGCCATGATTTTTTTTATTGTATTGTACTTTTTTACACATTTTAATGCATTAGAAAGAGTTGAGCTTAGGAGGAGTTTTAGGTAATTTCAGCACTCAAGTATTATGGAGAATATTTCATATAAAACAGATATTTTCAATATAACAATATATTTTGCTGCTCTTTATGTTCTGCCTGTATAAATGACTGATTGTCTGAGATCTCTAATTCTCTGATATCTTCAGCTTAAAGTGCCTCTATATCGACTGTCTATACAGCGGGTTACATAAGTATTGAGTGCATCACCTTTTGTCAATAAATGTCTAAAGATGCCGTTGAAACTAAAATTTCACCAGATATTGATAACAACCCAAGTGATCCATACGTACAAATCTGTGGACCTCGTCTATGAACTCTGATCTTCGTATTTTCTATTGGATTGAAGTCAGTCGTTCTAGCAGCTTTATTTGGGATCCTTGTTTCATCTTCATCATCCTGGAACGACTGAAGCAGCTAATATTAATCTCTGCTGACTCGATGGATTTCTAATCAGATATATTTCTGCTGGAGTCTTTCCATGGGGTTTTGCACCTCAATTTCTTGATGTGTTCAATACTCCTTCCCTGCATCATTCCATTTATTATGCATTTCTGAACTTATTCATTTTGTTTTCTTGGTATGTACGGATACTTGTGTTGTTACTGATATAACTTGATGTAAACTTCAAGTCAGCAGCATCTTCCGGTCTTCCAGTAATGAACTTCTTCTTCCGTTCCTCGTCCGTATCTCACTTTCTCAAGCCATTGTTGTTTTATCTCCAGTTATTTATTTTATCTCAAGTATTTCTGTATTTTTTCAGTATTCAGCATGTTTTTGATCTATCTTGTTAAACCGTTGTTTACAGTCATTTCATACGAGACATGTTTCTAGGTTTGGTGTAATGCTATCTTGTGATGATCAGATGTGTTCCTGTGAGAATATCAGTCTTGCTGTCAAAGGATTTAATAAAAAAAGATATATATTTAAAACAACTTGAATTATGTGTTTGCTGAAGTGTGTGTGTGTGTGTGTTCTGGTAGGGACTTGGTGGGGACCTAACCTGAGGTCTCATGGGTACAAGTTTATAATTCACACTTCCTTTTAAAAATAGTAGCGTTGAAATACTTGATCTGGTTTGAAAATTTGATCTGGTTTCAATGAATCACTTCTTCAAGGAAAGGTTCGCATCATTTCTTCACGCTGGAGTAGTTCCAAACCTGTATGAATTTCTTAGGTCTCCTGAACACAAAGAAGAAATTTTGAAGAAAGTTTGTAAGCAGGCTGTTTTGGTCACCATTGACTCCCATAGTATTTTTTCCTTCTATAAAAGTTAATGGTGACCCAAAACAACCTGTTTACTAACTCTCAGCACTACTTGCTCAACTAACGGAAATCAGGCGAAAAAGGTATGTTTATAAAATATCTTTCTTCTTGAAGATCACATCAAAATTCAGGAAACCAGTTTAACTCTTATTCGTAAGATGAGCTGCGGCTCAAAGTGATGGAGTTTGCAGCTTAATTCACTACATTTGAAATAGTTTGAGGTGTAGTTCAGTTGTGTTCACTAGGTCACATGTATCAAACGGTTTAATCACAATTCTTGTTAGGTTTTAGTGAATCTGATCGCTGCACATGCGCAGATTCTCCAGCAGAGGACAGCTCTACATCAATAATACAGATTCATTCACAGCAGAGTCGATGCTGCAGAGTTCATCTGATATGATTCAAGCAGAACACAATAGATTCATTATTCAGATCAGGTTTTAGTGTACTAATGTTTCACAATATTACAGTTTTCGCTGTATTTTGGATCAAATGAATACGTGGTGAGCAGAAGAGACAGGTCCGTGTCGTGGATTAGAGTTAAAGGAGATGAACAGCATGCTTGAGAACCGAGGAGAAGAAGAAGAAGAAGAAGAAGAAGAAGAAGGAGGTCCTGATGAAGCAGGCAGAAGCTCCAGCGTTTTCTCTGTTTGTGACAATCCAATTAACACTCTCCACACAGACAGGAGCCATGTATTATTAGCTGTGTGTATGTATGTGTGTGTGTGTGTGTGTGTGTGTGTGTGTGTGTGTGTGTGTGTGTGTGTGTGTGTGTGTGTGTGTGTGTGTGTGAGAGAGCTCATGCAGCGTCTGCAGATCATTAGACAGCAGCACGTCTGGACAGGTGAGGAACATTCAGCCTGAATCTGTGTGTGTGTCTCTCTCTCTCTCTCTCTCTCTCTCTCTCTCTCTCTCTCTCTCTCTCTCTCTCTCTCTCTCTCTCTCTCTCTCTCTCTCTCTCTCTCTCTCTCTCTCTCTCTCTCTCTCTCTCTCTCTCTCTCTCTCTCTCTCTCTCTCTCTCTCTCTCTCTCTCTCTCTCTCTCTCTCTCTCTCTCTCTCTCTCTCTCTCTCTCTCTCTCTCTCTCTCTCTCTCTCTCTCTCTCTCTCTCTCTCTCTCTCTCTCTCTCTCTCTCTCTCTCTGTCTCTCTCTCTCTCTCTCTCTCTCTCTCTCTCTCTCTCTCTCTCTCTCTCTCTCTCTCTCTCTCTCTCTGTCTCTCTCTCTCTCTCTCTCTCTCTCTCTCTCTCTCTCTCTCTCTCTCTCTCTCTCTCTCTCTCTCTCTCTCTCTCTCTCTCTCTCTCTCTCTCTCTCTCTCTCTCTCTCTCTGTCTCTGTCTCTCTCTCTCTCTCTCTCTCTCTCTCTCTCTCTCTCTCTCTCTCTCTCTCTCTCTCTCTCTCTCTCTCTCTCTCTCTCTCTCTCTCTCTCTGTCTCTCTCTCTCTCTCTCTCTCTCTCTCTCTCTCTCTCTCTCTCTGTCTCTCTCTCTCTCTGTCTCTCTCTCTCAATATATTTGTAAATTTTTTTATTTTAATCTATTTCATGCACATATTTTTTTATTCACACTGACTTGTACAATAAACTATTTAATTCACACTAATTTCTATAACATTAATTTCACTTTCAGTCCGAGATCATCATCATTTCTATAACTCATAATTCTTTCTGTATGATGATGGATGATGTTTTAGTTGATCTCTGGATCACAGTGATCAATATTATAATTTCTTTTATGACAAAAAAACATGAAGATATCGAGTAAAGATCATGCTTTTTTTTTTTTTGCTCCCTCAGATTCCAGATTTTTAAATCATTGTATCTCAGCCGAATACTGTCCTGATAAACCAGACTTCAGTGGAAATCTTCTTCTTTCGGATGAAGTGTGAAGGTTTGCTAGGACTGACCCTCTCACGGCCGCACACCGAGTGAAGACGGTAATAATAACGAGGCCGGTGTTTGTGTGCTGCTGGAGTATTTATAGTTCTCGTTCATTGACGTATAAACTCTGAATGAAAGCGCTGGCGCGCCTCTGACGTACCGGATCATGTGTCGGTTACCGTAGATTTCCCGTGCTCGACTTTTTCCTCGGTTCTCGTCTTCGCTCCGGTGTTGATCCGAGCGCCTGTCTCTGTCTCCCGGAGGCTCGACGCGCTTCAAGAAGGTGAGCTTTAGCGTTTTAACCCGCTATTAGTGATAAAAGTTTGTGGTAGAAGCTGAGCGCGAAACTCGTTAGCCGGTTAGCCGCGCTCCCCGCGCGCTCCTCCCGGGCCTGGACGCGACCGACACCGGCGGCGCTGCACGGAAGGCTCCCGGTGTCCCGCTCCGGTACGAGCCGCCGCTCCGTTCTGTCTGACCGTTCCGAGCCTGTTTAGTCTGTGTTTCAGCGTTCGTGATGAAGTTGTGTTCAGAAAACAACAGACTGAGTGAATGAATGACCGCATCATCATCATCATCATCATCATCATCATCATCATCATCGCAAGAGTGTATGATTCACATCGTGTGTGTGTGTGTGTGTGTGTGTGTGTAAGTTTGTTTAATCTATAAGATGAGCAGCTACTCAAACACGAAGCGTTTTAAAACTTTTCACAACCTCGAATTTTAGTTGCTGTACAACGTTTTAAAAACTAAAAACATTGAATGTCATAAATATCACGTCTGTGTCGTGAAAACAAAACCAGAATGCGCTGAATGTTTTATTTGGATGTTAAGCTAAGGTAGTATGCTCACTTTAATAAGGTGTATATTTCTTGTACTGTATGAAGAGTTCAGATGTTCACGTTCAGTTATTTCACTTTAATGGCAAAGAAAAGAACCTATTCATTGCTCAAACAATAGAACTCTGCCCAAAACACAACAGAAAATGAAATGGATTTATTGGTTATAATGAGAATGATAGTGACTATAAAGGTGTCTACTAGTGAGAGGTTAAATACCCAAAACACTACAAGAAGGAATTTTGTAACGGTTTAACCGGAAAAAATCTAATAGTTCATAATGATATTTTAATGGAAACCTTTTAAATGTCTGTGGTTTCTATTAGGCTTCTATTGTTTTTTTGTAGCGGGGCGTTGAAGTGAAATGACTGAAAACAGGATCCTGATAAAACTGCTCATTATAAAAGACAATCTGAAATGGCTCTTAGAGGTTTTTGTATCTGAGTTCTGGACACATCTTTCTATCAACGCCCTGCACACAGGTTTATCGTTCTCTCTCGTGTCGTGATGCTGATTTGCTGAGTAAATCTCATTCTGCCCGATCACGGGTTTCCAAGGTAACAGCTGTTTCACTTCTGTAGATCACATGACCAGGGGCTGAGGACTTCAGCACACATCACACACACGAGAGAAATTAATTAATGATGTGTAAGAGAAAATCAAGCCTGTTCAGGATTACCATGAACAAATAATAAACCACTGCAAACAAAAACTATGGGACCAAGAGTCCAGTTGATTTTCTTTGTTTGTGAGTGTTCCTCTGGTCTCTGTCTCCAGGAGTCTGCTGAGACGATGCTGAGACGCTCTCCATCGGTGAAAGTTCACAAACTTAGCAGGTAGGTCTGCTCTCTCTGCTTTATTCTGATTGGATGATGCCATGCTAATGGACGGGGTTTGCTGAAACGATAATGAACCGGAATCATGAACCAGCGTGAATCTGAAGAAAAAACACCCCAAAATAATTATAGACAGTAAAGCCCGTTTTTAGGAGCAGTAAGATATTTTTCTGTTTTTACGACACCCCCCCAAAGACTGAATTAAATATGTATTCTGAAAGAAAATTCCATGTGAAAGTCAAGAAATTACAAAAAGCATAAGATCATGATTATTTTGTGAATCAGAAATGAGCTGTTTACTGTGTTCATGTGGGACACAAAGATAAATCAAAGTGGTGCTTTAAAATTGTATTACGCTAATGAAAACTAATGAGAAACATTACAGCCGAGCTAATTAGGGGAAATTTCAGCATTGCAGAAAGAAAAGCTGCTTTGCGTAAAATTTGTGCAATTTGTCAAACCCATGCGTATTTATAGTGTAATTATTGTTATCGTGCCTTGTGAAGATGCATCTAAATCACATTTTTTCTATAAAAACATGAGAAGTATAGAACAGTAGAAGATAAGCGTGTGCTTTCGTCTCTACTTATCTCTTTATTCTTCGAGGAGGTGTTTGAAGGCAAGTCAATATTGAGTTTGGCTGTGGACAGAATTCCTGAGCTGGAATCCAATCTGATTGGATGAGCAGGTGGGGGCGGGGCTTGTTGCTGTGCTCCCATTGGCTGTGATTGGTGACCGCCACCTTTACGCTTGTTCCTCGCAGCTAGACAGAAACTCAGTGTGTGTGTGTGTGTGTGTGTGTGTGTGACTCTAGAGAAAGACAAACGACTGCCTGAGATTGTGCTGATGTAGGATGGAGGAATTTCAATTAAACACCCCTCTTTCGGAAAGACAGAGGTGTATTCAGAATTTGACTGAAAGATGATTTATCAGTGCTAGTTTTGCAAGAACAGGAAAAATCCTTCCCCTGAAAAGCCCTCACTCTTTATAAATCTAATGCACCATTACTCTGGTTAAAACTCTGGTGTATCTGTTAAACACACAGCAGAACGGGCTTCACGTGCACATTTGTTCATTTAGCAGACGCTTTTATTCAAAGCAACTGAGGGCCGCAACAAAGCGCTTCATCCTCAGGAGACAGAAACATGAGAAGCCACGAAATACAAAGTTCCCAAATTAGAAGAAGAGGAGAACCGAGATAAAGCTTCACTCGAGCAGCAGCTCTCTCACTGATTCTCATTTCTACATCAAACACTCGACATCTGATGATAGGTTCAACATTTAAAGGGGTCGTAGCATAGATTTAAAAAGAATAATAATTAATAAATAAATATATATACATGCATACGTATATGTGTGTGTGTGTGTGTGTATATATATGTATATATATAATTTAAGGGGGGGCGGGTTCTTTATGGATCATCAGGAATCAGCCTCTGTTGTGATTGGCTACCATCATTGCACAGGAAACACTATCAATGTGCTGAAAAGAAGACTATTGGTTGATATCTTGTTCTGGAGGCGTGTTTATGCAAATGTTCATGCACTGTGACATCATCTTGCACCTCAGATCCAAAACGAACAGTTTTTTGAAGATTGGTTTTTGTTGAGAATGAGCCGCACATTTCCGTCATCACACTCTTTTATGTTCTTTTTTTTGTTCGTCTTCCTCCTCCTTTTGTCTTGACTTTTAGAGTGAAAGTGGTCCAGAATACAAGCGCTGGGCAGCTATCTGAGGATATCAGGTGTTTTGATAGAAGCGTCATGTGATCAGAGCTCATTAAATAAATGACACGCTGATCTTTAATACTTCGTGCCAGGCGGTTTATCACATTATATTACTGGGCAGTAGATTAATTTATACAGAAGTTAAAAAGAGCTTTATTCATTCAATCAATCATTCATTTTTATTTATATAGCGCTTTTAACAACACAGGTTTTATCAAAGCACTGAACAGTATAAAGTAGAAGAATACAATGACAGGGATGTATAATGAAGAGAGAGAACAGTTTGTTACTAAATGCAGAGATGGTCTCTGGAATCAATTCACTGATAATCACTAGAAGTTAAGTGTCCTCAACAAAACAAGCCAGAGGAACCAAAACCCCATCCATACAGAATGAAGAAAAAAAAAACATTGGGAGAAACCAGACTCAGTTGAGACCAGTTCTCCTCTGACCGGACGCCCAGCACTTAACTTCCTGTTCAGTTTTAAACACAGCTGTGTCAGATAGTGTAAATGACTTTATCTAGATTTAAACTGGCAGAGTGTGTCTGCCTCCCGAACAGAGTTAGGGAGATTGTTCCAGAGTTTAGGTGCTAGATAGGAAAAGGATTTTGATATTCTAGGTCATTATCAAATGGCCAATAGAAATAATAATAGTAATTTGAGAATCATAATTAATTAAAAATTAATGACCTATTATGCACATTTTCTGGTTATTCAACATTACCCGTTTATTCAATAAAGACAGTTAAAAGTCAGGTACTCTATAATGTTCATTTAAATTTTTTTGATATGTGTTTGGTTGTGTGGGCTGTGAGCTAGGTATTATCAAATGGCCAGAGTTTTGAGAACACAGCGGACGTGCAGGACTATAATGTGATAAGCTCCCATAGCACTGCTAGAAGTGTAACCTGCACAGGTCAGAGGAGAACTGGTCTCAACTGAGTCTGGTTTCTCCCAAGGATTTTTTTTCTTCATTCTGTATGGATGGGGTTTTGGGTCCTCTGGCTTGCTTTGTTGGGGACACTTAACTTCTAGTGATTATAGTTGAATTGATTTCAGTCTGTCGGTCTGAGATGGTCTGTCTCTGCATTCAATAACAATTTGTTCAATCTAGTCATTCTACAAGTCAAGTCAAGTCAAGTGGCTTTTATTGTCATTTCAACTACATATAGCTGTGCAGTACATAGTGAAATGAGACGTTTCTCCAGGACCTGGTGCTACATGAAGTCACACTTACAACACAATACAAAAGAACTTCACGTATTGAGCTAAGACAGTGTCTTAGCCACATAAAGTGCAAAGTGTGCGGACTAGTGCAAACAGCAAGGGAGTAGAGTGCAAACCCAGTGTGCAAACTAGTGCAAACAGTCTGATGGCTTGTGGGAAGAAACTGTTCAGCGGTCTGGTTGTGAGGGCCCGACTGCTCCGGTACCTTTTTCCAGATGGAAGGAGGGTGAATAATGTGTGTGAAGGATGAGTGGGGTCCTGTACTTTATTGTGGGCTTTGCGGATGCAGCGTGTGGTGTAGATGTCCGTGATAGAGGGCAGAGAGACGCCAATGATCTCTTCAGCTGTCCTCACTATCCTTTGGAGGGTCTTGCGATCCGATACGGTGCAATTCTCAAACCAGGCAGTGATGCAGCTGCACAGGACGCTCTCAATGGTCCCCCTATAGAACATAGTCAGAATGGGTGGAGGGAGATGAGCTTTCCTCAGCCTCCTCAAGAAGTAGAGGCGCTGCTGGGCTTTCTTGGTGATGGAGCTGGTGTTGAGCTGGTATATACATTTTTATACTGTATACTGCTCAGTGCTTTGATACAACCTGTGTTGTTAAAAGCCCTATATAAATAAAAATGATTGATTGATTGACAGGCTCAACAAACTGGATCCTGACACCCGCCGTTCCCCCTCTCCTTTCTCCTGTTTCTGCCTCTCACGGAGCTGATTCAAGCATGAGGCTGTCTCTGCTTACGGTGCAGGCCCTGACACCTGCCGTTCCCTTTCTCTTCCCCTCTTTTCTTCAGGTGTAGCTCCCAGCGTGTGAGCATACCTCCACAAACTGTTCTTTCCTCCTCCCCCTTCCTTCTCTCTATATTCCATCACTCCCTACCTATTCCTCATGTATTCCTCATGCCGGAACAGCCTGCAGTAGCCAGCAGCATCAGGACACAAATTTTGAGTCTTCAAGACCTGCATGCGGTCAAATTGCTTGCATATCAAAGAATCTCGACGAACCCTCCTCAGACAAGCCCTTTAAGACCAGGCCATCCCTGTTCACTTAAACTCCAGACCCATGGCCATCCCCTTCAACACCAGCTCAACCAAAGACAAGTTTGGTCTTCTGACGCTTTCAAAAACTACATTTTGATCAGACGTCCCCCACATCAAAGAAGTCCACCAAACCTTCATCAGCACCCCATTCAGTCCTTTCCTGAGTCTCTCAGATGCACCTTCTGCATGCTGAAACTTCTGTCCTTGTTAGAGCCGGTTTGTGCTGCTTTTAGAAGGGAGTTAACATGCTAGAAAATTTTACGTCTCACATTGAGTAACCTTTTTTCTAAGGACAGCAGCAGACTGATGGGTCTCTAATGAAAGTTCTTTCTTTCTGGCCAAGCAAACGACCGCTGATGTTCAGTTGCTAAATTAACCTGAAGAATGCCGTTTTCTTTTCGTCAGTGCGAAATAACCGCAGAAGGGTTTCATCATAATTATTTAGCCTTATAAAAATGATGAACTTAAATTAGCAACCGTTCCAGGAGAGGACTGACGATTACTGATAACAGGCCTCTATACAGAAATCTAGATTATTCTTGATGGGGGGGAGGAGTATGCTATAAAACTTTTTAGATAACAGTAAAATTTCACAATTCTGACACTGCAAGAGAAGCTAACTAATACTAGCTTACTAATTTAAGTGAAAAAATGATCCGTTATTGAAGACTGTTACGTATTCAGTTTTACTCTTCATCATGTTTCCTGTTTTAGTTCCTATTGCCCTTATTTGGTTTAGTTCCTGTTCTCATTAGTTAATCTTTGTTCTGATCACCTGTGTTCACTAATCATCTTCTTTGCTCCTTTGTTTCCTGTCTTTTCCCGAATTTCTGCACCTCTTTGTCTGATTAATGTTAGTTTCAAGGGTCTGCATGTGTTCATGCTGATTAAAGATCTTTAAGTTACTACAACCCTGACCGCTTGACAAAGACAAGGTGCTCGACACATTACATTTAAAGCAGGATTATTGTAGTTAACTAAAACTAACAAAAAAAAATAAAAGATTACTTGAATGAATGAATGTTAAATAAAATAGAAATATTTGAAATAATTTGTAAGTGTAAGTGTGTGTGTGTTTGCGTCTGAATGCCGTGAGGTGTGTTATTCAGACTCTGGACTCGAGTGTGATTGAGTTTATCACAAACCTGTCCTCGAGTGCTTCGCTCATTTATTAGTTGATATTGTGTGTGTGTGTGTGTGTGTGTGTGTGTGATCATTGAGTCTCATGCAAGTTTTATAATGACAGTCCAGCGCTGGTGATGTGAGTGGTTCATTTCTCTCTCTCTCTCACACACACACACACACACACACACGTGTCCCCGCGGTGCTGCTCGCTGTCAGACTGCTGTAATTAAGGAACATACAGCGTCGCTGGCCTGTCACACTCTCGCTGTTGCCATAACAACAACATGGAAATGAAGCTCGCCTTAATATTTTTACATTTCTAATCAGGAGACAGAGAAAACCAATTTCTTTCCTCTAGCAGCGGAGATGTGTTTGTGCTTCTCGTCACACACTTCAGTCCGTTCTGTGAAACCTGTCTGTGACCCACAGAGCACTTCTGGCAGAAACACAGACTTTCAGCTTTTTGGCTTTAGTTTTTAAAGAAAACATCCAAAGTACATTTTATTACGCTTTATCTGTTTGCTTCTGTGGGTTTCATATCCAGTCCTTATCTTTAAAAAAGAGTTTCTTCTCTTCAGCGCACTTACACCTAGAGTTGAATTCCTCTCTGTATTCTGGAGGTTTATTAGTGTGTTTGTCAATCGATTCTTTTTATATAGTGCTTTTGACAATAAAGATTGCATCAAAGCACTGAAGAGAATCAAACAGGAGAATGGAGTGATGTGTGCTGTAAGATCTCTCCTCATCTGACCGCTGATCAAGATCAGACTCAGATTATTTACACAGTGACCGTGATGAAAACAAAGAGTTGCTCATTACTCGGCGAGGGATTGACAGCTTGCTTACATTCATTGATTTCTCATATGTTTCATATTCATATCTTCTCAAAAGTTGATCTCGTCAAACTGATTTGTGTCATTTGATCAAACAGGCTGTAATATTTCAGAAGGACACGAACCAAAACCTATTACACCACGAAACCTCCCAGAACTTATTAGATCCAAAGATAATATACTTCTAGAGGCCTGAGCCACTGTGACCCTCCAGAATGATGTCACTTCCTTTTAAAATGAAGTCATTAAGAACTTGCTTTTGTTAGTTTAGGGATTCTGCATCTCTGTTCGGAAGCAGAGATTTTTTTATATCAGTAGCAGAGTTCTCAAATGAAGTACTGCATTGGGTTTTACAACCAAACAAAAGAGAACAAATTTGTTTTTCAGGGTTGGTTTGTAAGGATTTGGAAACCTGCAACTGCTTCTTTAAACAAACCTTTGCATGCCTCTTCAGAGTTATGCGAGATTATTTTTTTCAGACATTAATTTGACTAGAAACAAATACTTGTTTTGAATGCTCTCATCTTATTGAATGAAAAAGGCTGCAGGGAACTAATATGATTAACATCTTCATTTATCAACTGTCTTAAGACAGACATGATGGGCACATGAAACTGCTTTTGAGAAACAGCCTATATACTCTGTGTGTGTGTGTGTGTTAGGCAGTACAATGCGTCCTCTGTCTGTGTTTCTGCTGCCGTGATGAATGTATTCATGTGAATTGTCCTGCGGCTCTGTGTGTTTAGATTCTCAGTCGAATCTCTTTCGTGTGCCAGAATCGTCTCATTGACCTGTGGCCTTGAGAGCCACCTCCAAACGCTTGAGATTAGTTACAAATGAATACAAACCTGTTTCACATTTCTCTGCCAACCAGAAACGTTTTCTCTTTCCTCTCTCGGTCTGTGATTCTAGCTAAAGCTGCTGGTAAGTGTTCTGTCTTTGCTGAGCTGTTGGCTTTGCTTCTGGAATGCCTGAACTCGTGAACCTTGTGTGCAAACGCATAGTCTCTCCTCAGTCTCTCTGTTGGAAAATGAGTCTTTTTGGTCATCAAAGGTGTTTGTTGTTTGATTGTAGTCTGAACTGCTCTGTAGATGCAGATACTGCTGCTTAGACATTATTTTTTTTCTCCACTTCAGCAGCAATTACATACAAGAAAACTTTGTAAAAGGTTTGTTCATATCGTTCTCACTGATTCACACTGACCTTTTGCCCCCCCATCCAAAAAGATATGAAAATGCATATCTTTAAAGCTTGTGAGTTTGTTTCTCCACTTAATTTTATTCCTCTCTATATTCTGAAGGTTTATTCATATATCATTTACACTGATTTATACAAATATATATTTTACTCCTAACACATGATTAAAAACCTGACTCTGGATACATTTAGAAAAACTATGCAAAGACTTTAACATCAGGACTCTTTAAGGGCTATTTTATTCCCTGTATTCCACTTATAATGTTTATAATTCAGTTCAGTTCACGTTTATTTGTATAGCACTTTTCAGAATTCAAATTGTTGCATTATATTTCTTAGTAGCTAGTATCTCAAGTTGATGTCCATATGGCACAAATGTACAGAAAAACCATGCAGTTAGTTTATGACATCTATTTAGATGGACAGTCAACAACAATGATTTTGTGTTGCGATAAAAATTGTAGCCAATTAGTAGTTTTTTATGTTATTAAAGAGTGAGCATCATCTGAGGGATTAACATCTCTTCTCAGGTGTTAGTAAGGGCTTAGATCTGAGTAAGGGCTCGAAACAGACTGAACCTTGGGATATCAATTTGCCCATCTCATATAATCAGTAATTAATTGGGACGTATCTTTCTGTCATGAAAAGTCGCAGTATATTTATATAGTCAAGAGTACTGTTATTTCAAAACATTAAGAAGACACTGGGGCATTGCGCAATTGGCTGAACCTTGCATCTAAAGCCACTACTGGTGCATTCAGGGTAAAGATTTATTCGGAAAGCATACACTGAGATTACTTGTGCCATGCCCTACAGGTTACAGTAGAGTTTCTGTATGGTGTCATCGACCGCTGTTAAAGACTAATAAAGTCTTTCTGTATCTCTGCAGGTGAGCTCTGTGTGACAAGCTTCCATGAAACCCCATTTCCCAGCTGAAGCTCCCCGTCTGAGGGAGTGTCTCATAACACCTGCCCAAATGCTGGGTCTTCCCTCCTATCCTCTCATTTCCCTTTAAACTCCCTCACCAGACCATACCTGCCACCGTCACCACACTCATCATGTCAAGCCGAAGGAAGTCATCAAACCCCTGTGTGCTCCGTGCCACCAGTTTCACTGCAGAAGACTCATCGGAAACGGATGTTTCAGAAAAGACTGTGTTAGACAGATATTCACCTGTTCAGATCACAGTAGATGAAAACTGCACATCACTGAATGAAAAGGAAGAGGATCAGTCCGAGGGGGGTTCTGTATCGGAGCAGAGCTTTAGAGATTATGAGGAGATCCCTGAGTCTGAACGTACAGTCAGTACACTCTACATTTGTACTATCTGCAATTTCAGTACCAACAAGTCTGACTCCCTTTCATGTCATAATGAAATTCAACACCCCGGTAAGAGCCATTTTAAGGCCAGGCATATCAATCTGGATAGCCAAAGTATCCAGGAGCAAACCATTGAAAGTGAGAATGAAGGATCCCTTTCGGACACCATATGTGACTATGGACTGCTTGGAGACTCCAATCCAGAAGGTGAAGAAACTGGAAAGACTGCAATGGATAACAACTGCATTTTGGAGAAAGGACTAGACGTGGTGAAGAAGCTGGACAGTTCGGTGCTGAAGGATGAGATCAGAGCTGTAAGTGTAAATGGTACAATCATTATTACAGAGCCTACGAGTCATGTAACGCCTCTGCTACAGAGACCCCCCAATCTCAACACCTCTCCAAAGATTGCCGTTCCTCTTCACTCCACCAAGTACAACCCCATGTTGGACAGCAATGTCACCCTCATCACATCGTTCAACAGATTCCCATATCCGACCCACGCAGAACTCTCCTGGCTCACTGCTGCCTCCAAACACCCTGAGGAGCAGATCAAGGTATGGTTCACCACTCAGCGTCTGAAGCAGGGCATCACCTGGTCCCCTGAAGAAGTGGAAGAAGCCCGTAAGAAGATGTTCAATGGCAACATAGCACCTGCACACCATAACTGTAAAATCTGGCCTACACTAGTAGGAGAACCGCTCAACCCTTGCCATGGATTTGGGAACATCACAACTAATAGATCACCCACTACTTATACACCTGGCATTGCTACAGCAGTCCGTCAGACACAGGCACTAAAGCGCACTTTAGGAACTCCACTCTTGGCTTCAGAGGTCAAACGCCCAACTGAAGATCCCAAAGAGAGTCTGCGTATGCCTCCTCCACCTGCTCCACCTCCAGAAAGACTCTTTGTCGCTGTTTCTCCTGGCATTTCAGAGACCAAAACATCTTGCCCTGGTTCTCTGGTGGTCTTGGACATGAAGAGACCTGTTGCTACACATTTTGTCCCACCTAAAGAGAAGCCCCCAATTGCTCAATCTAAAGACAAGATACTTATGGCATTTCCTTCAGAGTTGCCCAACGGAAGACTCCCTTTGTCACCCATAGTGTCCACCAATCTCAGAAGATCTGTAATTAATCAGCGAATGAGCCAACATACTCCAGCCTCTTTGTTTGTTTCTAAAAACAAGTTTGGTAATGGTGCAACCATGCCCTTGGCACCAGCTGTGGTAGCCCAACAAGAGATTAAGCCATTGATCATGCAGTCTCCTTCAGCAGTGCCTCTTTCCCCGTCCCCAGCACCAGTCCTTCAGTGTAAGTCTATAGAGCCATCAGCTGCTCCAGCATTCCCATGCTTTAGTAGTCAGAATGGCAAAGAAACGCCCTGTGGGGATGCTAAGCATTGGTTTTCCCAGAATCATTCCCTAAACTCACCTGTCGAGTCTGCTCTGAAGGAGCGTTCAGTTCCCACTCACTTTCCTCTGCTAGAGAGAGTGAAGGACAAGAGTCCTGGACAAATGAAGCTTCTAGAAGAGAGCTTCCAGAGGAACAGTTTCCCGTCCTACAATGAGGTTGAACACCTCGTGATCACCACTAGACTGTCCAGAGAGGAAATCGAAAGCTGGTTCTTGGAGCGCAGAGCACTTCGAGATGATTTGGAACAAGCCCTGCTGAACTCCATGGGCTCTAAACGGGAGTCCCAGCAGACTCTCCTCAACGGAGTCCAGAGATGTTCTGGCAACCTTTCCTTCAGCCCTGTGCCTCAAGTCAGCAAGTCTGTGAACCTTCTCAAAAATGTTTTTGTTCACAACCGTTGGCCTTCACCTATAGAGTTCAGGCATCTGGAGATGCAGGCGCGGTTGGCTCGCACAGAACTTGTCCGCTGGTTCAGAGATAGTCGGCTAGCTCAGCAGAGCCGGGTCTTAGACCGGAAGGAGACGTTTGGAGAGCGGAACATTGCAACAAAACGACCGCTGAGGGAAGAGAACATCAAACCCAGCAGCCCAGAGATAGAAAACTGGTTTGGCAACACAGGGAGCAATGGTGAGGCGATTGGTGATAGCAGAGAGGACACTTGTGAGCTGTTCTCAGACGCAGATTAGAAGACTGAAGGTACGTTTCAGGACGTTTAACTAATTATGTTTAACTCTGCAACCTTGTATTAAAATGTGCCTTGCACGTCTTGAAAAGTGAAGCCAAAACATTTAAATTTGTTTTCTGGTGGCTGGCTTCAATAGAGGGCATATATCGCACTCTTTCCATAAATTAATAGAAGTAGAAGAATTTAAAATAATAATTTTAGGTCATTTTTAATCACACTGATGTATGTTCAAGTGTTTTTTTTTCTAATAAGGTTGTTTTTTTTCTATTAAGATTATAATTGGTGCAGATATTGTCAGTTAAATGTACAGTATCCGTGCATTGTTTTAAAGTGGCAGGACCTTTTTAATGTTAATGAAACAGTAAACAAGGAAATCACTCACTGTTCTTGTTTGTAGTACTCATCTTTAATTTAAATATGCAATGTTATTTTACATTTAATTACTTTAATCAATTTATGTATCCAAAAAGTTTTAGACCTACCTAAAAAACCCTTAAAAAAAACTGTTTGTTTAATTTTATTAAATTATTTCTCAAAAGAGGCAGGTGGACCTTAACTTGCACTAAATAAAACAGCAGTATTAATAGTGGAAAACAATGACTGGAGGTCGCTCTTCAGTGGGAGATTTAATATTAATATTAATATTAGGATATCATGTCATATGTGAATGAATCTTAAAGCATGAATCCACTTTCTGTTTACATGTGTGTGAGAGCTGATATTAAATGTATACATATTCAGTCGAGTTGTCGTCTGACCTGTTTGTTGATTTTTAATTTTTTTTTCCCTCCTCAGGTGAGAAGCGGCTCATCGAAGCGTTGACGTCAGACTGGAGCATTGTGGGAATGTTGCTGTATTGTTGTGTGAGTGTTGTGTGAGGAACGCTGGAGTCTCTGTGTACCTGCAAACGTACCTTTACTGCAGATATGCTGCAGACCTGTACATTTTTATGGCATATTTTGTTACATTTTATAATGGGAACAAGTTTTGGCTGTTTTTTAGTGGACATTTCCTAACCGTCTGTGGAAGGAGACGCATGACCGATTCTTCACTACAGACGGGACTCTTTATTGACAGAATTAACTGTTGATTATGCTCACAGATGGAGTCATGATTCACTCTTCTGCTGGTGAACACACACACACACACACACTCGTAATGAACTCTGCTAGCGCTCTCTTCACACACACAACGCTGCTGGAATCCAATAAAACACGGCCAGATTTATGCTGTTTGTTTGAGATGTCGTTGCTGTATGACGGGCCTGATGAATCTGAAAACAAGCTCTTAACTCATCGTGAACGTTCTCCACATCTAGAACGAACACTTTAATCCTTCCGCTGATTGTTTCTGCTTTCAGGCAGTTTTGGGTCACGACGGAGACGGAACTGAGACGCGCAAGAGATTTCACACGTTACATCACAAATACAGAGGATTATGTAATGCGTGTTTCGTAATGTCGGACAAACGCATGATCTGTTCTTCAGAGAGGTCAGGTTCTGCAGGGGATTCTGGGTAGTGTGGTATTTTGAGCCGTTGTGCTTCATTCAGAGGTTAGCTTCTTTTTCCTGAAAAATCTGGAGAAACTGGACTAAAGCTGGCTGACTTTCCTCACACAGGTATAACAACTCCCCAAACTTTGTGATCATTTTTGTACCTAGGGTTTTTGTACTTTCCTTGCAGTGTTCTTAGTCAGAAATGACCAGCGTACAGAAAATCCAGTGGCTTGTAAATTTCTCATTATGCCGTATTATTACTTAACATTGCATTTATTCTCTACATCAACTTTTGTTTTTTTTATCTTTTTTCTTTCAAGTAGCACACATTTATTTCACTCAAACACAGAATGTCCTCAATATTATCAACTTTTTTTTCTCACAACTGAACATTTACAAGTTTAATTACAAACAATGCATTTTTTCTTTTAAAAAATTGTA